>NC_056731.1:1103340032-1103357532 GCF_019279795.1 Protopterus annectens
TATGACAGAGCTACTAAATAGGTAACAAGGATATGAATGCTCACACAAACCTGTTGATCAAGGAGAAAAAAAAACACTTGCACATTACCCAGGCAAAAAAAGCATAAAGATTGGCATGTATACATACACACATGCATGTATGTATTTCTAATTGTATATTGAGATACATATGTAAATATGCAGGCACAAACGGAGTCACAAATCATGTTATACATTTGGCATTATTATTTTAGATGATTTAGGTGGTGCCAATGATAATCACCAATGAGTTTGTTCGATGTTTTGTGTTTTGAACAAATTCATTGATGATTATTCATTTTATATATATATATATACACACACACACACACACACACACACACACACACACACACACACACACACACACACACACATATATATACTCAGAACACATTGATTACTCTTAGAGATAGTTACTCAAATGAGAGTGTGGCTAACAGAATGGAAGACAAGGACAGTACACTAATGTGATGCAGGCTAGTGAGCACCCAGATGTACTAAAAGTATAATTCCACAGTGTAGGATAACAGCAGAACTGTTTGTGTTGTTAGTAAAGTGAATTGACAGAAAACTATGTAAACAGTGTATGAATTTTGTACTACTTGACATAAGATTACTGTATGCCATAATAAGTCATTATGGCTACATTACCCTTTAATGTTTAACTGCCCCTCAGCATTGTCGGACATTTGCATACAGCTAAAATGTGACATCAACACACTGACCATACCTTGTGTGTACTGTTGTGGACATTTGACAAGGTGATAGCAGTCCTGTACTTGGACTGAGACAATACATTCTTGTTTGCATTTAATGCATTCAGGTATGGGATGTAGCACTTTACAGCTTATCATCAATGCATAGTAATGAGAGCAGTCACCAGAGGTGACATAGTGAGTGGGAACACTGTCCTGTCACTGGCACGATATCTGCAGTTTAGCTGTCTAGACAATGTGTTTTGTGTGAGTAGACTATTTCTCATTCAGGGGCTGGGGTGTGCTTGTATGGTTTGGGTCATATCCAGAAGTGCACTGGCAGGCCTTATGTAAATGTTGTTGCTCATTCTTGTCACACTAAGGCCTTGCAGGATGACAGTACTACATCTCTATATGTTTTTAGGTTTTGTCACTTCTCTGAACTACATAACACTGTGTTATGTGATGCTATCATGTAGCAGATGTACAGAAGTGGGTAATTGGTTTGTGAATACCATTCATGGTTCTGGTCAAAGATACTGGTTTGCTAGCATGTAGTGATGCCAAAATGAAAGAAGTGTGCACATTTAGGTTCATGGGTTAACAGTAGGCTGTTGATCCAGAGGGACATTAGTAGCCTTGCCACAATATCCCATATTGCATGTATCCAGTGGCATGACTAATTTATATTGAGTTTAGGCCCCTTTCAGTGACAGCTTCAGGGGCCAGACTTGGGCTGTAAATGTAATTGCCCGTCCATACATCCAGGTTATACTTAAAGAGGGTCAGGAGCTACTTTGCTTTATATCCAAAGGAAGTCTATTCTGTTACTTGGGGTCTGAGATATATATATATATATATATATATATATATATATATATATGTGTGTATATATATATATATATAGAGAGAGAGAGAGCTATATATATATATATATATATATATATATATATATATCTATATATATATATATATATATATATCTTGAGCAGGTATTTACAATGTTGCTAGTTCAACGCATGTGCAACAAGTGACAGTGGACTGAAACTTTGAGGCTATGCGGGTTAGACAGAGCTTACCTCTCTCTCTATAGGAAAACAAAAAAGACAAAGTAAGGCTACTTGGGTAGCTCAAGAAAGAACATACACTTGATTATTGTAATGAGGAAACAATGCAGCCTCTCAAGGTCATGTGTTTAGAGAAGTACATACTAAAGGGGACACATTACTCTGTTAATCATCCCTGGTGATTAGGTAAAAAGATTTCCTAACATAAGTGTATACATAACAATCAAAGGATACCTAGTTGTCAGTGAAGTGCTCGAGTTCCTAATGAGTGAGTCAGTTTTGGCTGAAGACATGGTGCTGGTGCTGCATTTTTTGGCATGTAGTTTTTGGCTGTACTGCAAGCACTACTTATTGCTGCATGCTAGTTTCTTCTGAAAAATATAGAAGTCAGATGGTGAGGCAGTTACAGCTCCAAATGCAGTCCGCTACAGATTCTTGATGTCAGCCTTAATACTGTAGATGTAAACCAGTGGTTCTGGAATCGGTCACTGTGGGACACCACATGTAATTGTATTGTATTGCTGTCCAAGACCAAGGTGCCCAATTGGAAGCTATGTCTCCTTAGCCTGAACAGGCAAATAAGAGCACTAGTAAAATCCTCCAAAGCAAACTCCAAGTCCAAATTGGCCACATCTACTAGAGACAGTCATAAGGCCTTCTTCACATATGTCCACAACCTCAAAGAAAGCACCCAGATCTGTTCAGAACTGGTGGTCAAGGACACCACATATACAAATGCCATAGATATAACAAACTTGCTGGTTGACATATTCAGTGAAAACCTTGCCCCTCTGTCTCCTCCATCTGTAAATCAGGACATCCCCAGTACCTGCCCCCTTCCCCTTATATCTAGGGAACAGGTCATCACTGCTCCCTCAAAGGCAAAAAATGCAGCCTCCATGGGCCCTAATAATATTCCAGGCTGCATCCTACATGAACTCATGCATGAACTTGCAGCACCATTGTGCACCCCATTCAACCAAAGCCTGAGTACTGGCTTTGTCTCAGCTGAGTGGAGAGCAGCCACTGTCATCCCTTTACACAAAGGTGGAATGTCCACCGATCTGGAAAATTATAGACCCATCAGCCTAGCTAGCGTGCTCTGCAAGGCCATGGACTAGATGGGCCTTATTAACAAGGACATTGGCAACCTCCAAACACTTGATCCCACACAGTTTGGCTTAGTCAAGGGGAGGTCATGTCTGCTAAATTTGGTCGACTTCTTTGAGATAGTCACCAAAGCCATGGACGAGGGGAAGACTGTGCACACCACCTACCTTGACCTGGCCAAAGCCTTTGACACTATTCCCCATTCGGGCATAATGGATAAACTCTCTCAACTAGACACCAATCCATATGTTACCAGATGGGTAGCAAACTGGCTCACTGATAGAACCCAGGTAGTCAAAATAGGTGAAGCCACCTCAAGCGGTAGACCTGTAACAAGGGTTTGGTCTTGGGGCCTCTGTTTTTTGAGATATACTTTTCTGAGGTGCAGGTCACAATCAGTGGGTTATGGCTGACCAAGTTTGCAGATAACTGCAAGCTGGGTGATGTCATCAATTCCCCTAGTGAGGTGGACATCCTCCAAGAAGGTCTCATTCAGACAAATGACTGATGCCAGAAACATGGCCTCAAGCTGAATACCAAAAAATGTGTCATCATCCCCTTTGGGGAGAGTTACATCCCCACAAATTAACACATTAATAACAGTGTCCTAAGCACTCAGTCAGTTGTGAGAGATTTGGACAGCTTTGATAGCAACCTGACTTTTGACCACCATGTTGCTTCCGTGGTACAGAAAGCCTTCTACATGGCCCACCTCATAAGTTCCTCCCTTATAAGGCCCATTATTGAGTACAATGCACCTTTCTGCATGTACCTCACAAAGCACATGCAGCAGCTAGAGAGACCACAGAGGTTCCTCACCAGGAGAATCCAGAGCTTCCCACATCTATCATTACACAGATAGGCTAAAAGCCCTATCCCTGTACTCAGTTTCATACAGACTCCTCAGAGGTGACATACAAGGTGATCATGGACCCCATCTTGATGGGACTGCTGCATATCCGCAAGTCGAGCTCCACTTGAGTAACCTGCACATGCAGCCTCAACCTGGTCTGCGACTTCAACGGGACTTGTTGGTGGGACAGATTTGTGTCCCAGAGACTCCCTCATCTATGGAATCGACTCCCTCTCCACATCAAGCAGAGTACCTCTTCACCCCTTTTAAGTGCAACCTGGATAACTGGATGGGAAACGGAAAATATACCCCTGGGATTCCACCCATGTCCTTCCTGGACAGGGGCATTGGGCGCTGATTTGTCTAAACATGGGCTAAAGTCTTGGCTAGGCTTATAAGGGCCTCAGGGCCAATAGCCTAGTAACCTCCTATGTTCCTAAATACTCTTTTTGAAGAGTTGGATACACCCATTAACCAGTTTGCTATTTAGCAGGTAACATATGTGTTTACAATGCCAGTATTAACCTAGAAGTACACTTCTGAAACAGTTATGTGCACTGCATACATAGTTTCACCAAAAGACCTGCATTGTCAAATATGTAGCATATCTGAAATTTATAGACATTCAAGAATGCCTAGAATTTCAAGTCTGTCAGTAACATGTAGAGGCTGTTTTCAAACCACATGAATATAAACCTAGATCATGTGTTACATACATACATAGAAAAATCTGTTACTTGTCAAAATGTAGGGTTATCGATGGCATGAGATTTCGGTTGCAGCACTTAATTTTACTGCATTAGTAAATGTAACCCTGTAATTACCTACTGTAATAAGAACCCCTGTAATTTCCTATTGTAATATACTAGGAATGGTACTGAAACGTATAATGGGAAATGTATAGACTGCATTTGCTTCAACTTTCAAATGATAATCAGTGTAAACTAACTGTATGTCAGTCAAACATTCAGGAAAGGTGTGAAAGGTTGAAAACATTTTACCACATTGAATGATAGAAAAAAGTGAGAAAAGAAATCCAGTAGGATGGAATCCCTATTAGACAAATAGTTATGATGTGATTTCTGAAGGACAACATACAGCATCAGCCAATGAGAAAGTACTTTTAGAACAGTGATTAGATTCAGTTTCAAAGCTGCATGACATTTTTAGAGAAAAGATGCAAAATATTTATTCTTTTAGACTATTTGGACATTTGTTACTCAACATGTTTCTTTGCAAGGCACAACTGTCCAAAGCAATGCTGTGCTGTAAAATGAGGGAAAATCTGAATGAATGATTATAAAAGTGTACCTACATCAAAACACATACACACAGACACAAACACTAATAACAGACCATATGAAAAATACTTGCCAGTGGAGGGAAAATATGTTTAGCAACAAACATGAAAAATGCTATTGCCTAGGCTTGAATAATTATTAGACACAGTTTTGCAAAAGCAAGTACATAGTGAAATAGCTATCACTTCATTCCTAAAGAGGCTCCAGGTCTGTCTGTGACAAGATAGCATCTCTTGTTGTGTCTTTCGGCTTTTCCTGGTTAGGGGTCGCCACAGCGGAACTCCGGTCCGCTAATGATTGGCATTAGATTTTTACGTGCCGAGTTGCCAGCTCTGACGCAGCCATCAATGAAGGTACCCCCATTCACGCATGTCTCCACACAGAAGATGCTATAGCTGAGAATTGAACAGGACAACGTCTTACTGTGAGGCGACAACGCTACCGCAGCACCACCACCGAAGTCGACAAGATAGCATTAGATGTTCTTCGTCTTCCCTTGCTGCAGTCCTGACAATTGGGTATAGTCCGCGTCCCAGTCGGCCCGAAAACCAGAGCGTCGGTCATGGCGCTAGACTGACGCCAGTACGTCAGGGTACTAATGCGCATGACCGACGCCATTTCAGTCTTTTGCATGGTCCGATGCAGAAGCAATTTTGCGAGTGCAGGTTGGCGTTCTGAGATTTTCGAAAACCGAGTTTCAGACCGAGTACAGAGTTGGCTAAGTAACCCTGGGGAACATTTTGGTTTTTTCTTGCCTCAGTATTTAACCGGATGTCAGAAAAAGTGAATAACTGTATTTCTTGTGGGAAGCAGATACCGCATAGGGATTATCATACATTGTGAAAACCTTGTTTAGGGCCTGAGCACGCGCTGTTGGTTGCCGCCTTGTGCTAGATTAGCACTATTAAGAGGAGGCTTGATTGTGCTAGGTTAGTGTTTGGGAAGCGTTGCAATTATACTATGCCGCCGGATGCTCTGCTTCATCTAAGAAGGGCAGGGACAAAACGGTGAGGTCTAGGGGGGGGGACCCGGCGGTCCCGGACGCCGGTCCTCGGCTCAGGGAGCCAGAGGTTTTGCCAGGAGTCTCTATGGAGTCTCAGGCAGATACTTTACTGTTACAGGATGTGCCCTCTCAGGAGGTAGGCCAGGCTGAGGGGGCTTCTCAGGTAACTGTTCTTCCCTCTCTTCCCAAGGTAGTTAGGGCCTCTCCTTCTGTTGCCAAAGCTTCTTTAGAGGAAGGCCGAGTTCAGCTTCTGTAGGGCTTCTCCTAGCATTTCGGGCTCTGTGCCTAAGAAACATATGCTTAAAATGGCAGAAGATTTGATTACTCTGATTAGAGGTTCTATGCCCCCACCTGATAAGAGGCCTAGGGTGGAACAGGAGTTTGATAGTTTTGAACAGTGTTCACAGGCTTCAGAGTCTTCTGTGGAAGACTTGCAAGAGTTTCCTACTTATTCTGATTCTGATGTGGATGATTCCACTCCTTCAGCTTCTCCTCCTGAGGATTTTTCATTTTCAGAGACTCTTCACTCCATGAGGGAGCACTTTAAATGGGAAGGTGTGTTTATCACGATCTAAGCAACAGTTTGTTTAGTTGTACAATCTACACCACATGTTGATGTACAACTAAACCTACAACTGTTGCTTACTTACTAAAAGTGCATTTTAGATAAAATGCACTTTCAGCTCACCCATTTATGTTGGATGGAGAGTCCTAGATCCATATATATATATATCTCAATATAAATATATACATATATATATATATATATATCAATATAAATATATACATATATATATCAATATAAATATAAATATATATATATATATATATATATATATATATATATATATATATATGTGTGTGTATGTATGTATGTATGTGTGTGTTATATGACAGAGCTACTAAATAGGTAACAAGGATATGAATGCTCACACAAACCTGTTGATCAAGGAGAAAAAAAAACACTTGCACATTACAGGCAAAAAAAGCATAAAGATTGGCATGTATACATACACACATGCATGTATGTATTTCTAATTGTATATTGAGATACATATGTAAATATGCAGGCACAAACGGAGTCACAAATCATGTTATACATTTGGCATTATTATTTTAGATGATTTAGGTGGTGCCAATGATAATCACCAATGAGTTTGTTCGATGTTTTGTGTTTTGAACAAATTCATTGATGATTATTCATTTTATATATATATATATACACACACACACACACACACACACACACACACACACACACACACACACACACACACACATATATATACTCAGAACACATTGATTACTCTTAGAGATAGTTACTCAAATGAGAGTGTGGCTAACAGAATGGAAGACAAGGACAGTACACTAATGTGATGCAGGCTAGTGAGCACCCAGATGTACTAAAAGTATAATTCCACAGTGTAGGATAACAGCAGAACTGTTTGTGTTGTTAGTAAAGTGAATTGACAGAAAACTATGTAAACAGTGTATGAATTTTGTACTACTTGACATAAGATTACTGTATGCCATAATAAGTCATTATGGCTACATTACCCTTTAATGTTTAACTGCCCCTCAGCATTGTCGGACATTTGCATACAGCTAAAATGTGACATCAACACACTGACCATACCTTGTGTGTACTGTTGTGGACATTTGACAAGGTGATAGCAGTCCTGTACTTGGACTGAGACAATACATTCTTGTTTGCATTTAATGCATTCAGGTATGGGATGTAGCACTTTACAGCTTATCATCAATGCATAGTAATGAGAGCAGTCACCAGAGGTGACATAGTGAGTGGGAACACTGTCCTGTCACTGTACGATATCTGCAGTTTAGCTGTCTAGACAATGTGTTTTGTGTGAGTAGACTATTTCTCATTCAGGGGCTGGGGTGTGCTTGTATGGTTTGGGTCATATCCAGAAGTGCACTGGCAGGCCTTATGTAAATGTTGTTGCTCATTCTTGTCACACTAAGGCCTTGCAGGATGACAGTACTACATCTCTATATGTTTTTAGGTTTTGTCACTTCTCTGAACTACATAACACTGTGTTATGTGATGCTATCATGTAGCAGATGTACAGAAGTGGGTAATTGGTTTGTGAATACCATTCATGGTTCTGGTCAAAGATACTGGTTTGCTAGCATGTAGTGATGCCAAAATGAAAGAAGTGTGCACATTTAGGTTCATGGGTTAACAGTAGGCTGTTGATCCAGAGGGACATTAGTAGCCTTGCCACAATATCCCATATTGCATGTATCCAGTGGCATGACTAATTTATATTGAGTTTAGGCCCCTTTCAGTGACAGCTTCAGGGGCCAGACTTGGGCTGTAAATGTAATTGCCCGTCCATACATCCAGGTTATACTTAAAGAGGGTCAGGGAGCTACTTTGCTTTATATCCAAAGGAAGTCTATTCTGTTACTTGGGGGGGGGGGGTCTGAGATATATATATATATATATATATATATATATATATATATATATATATATATATATATATAGAGAGAGAGAGAGAGCTATATATATATATATATATATATATATATATATATATATATATATATATATATATATCTTGAGCAGGTATTTACAATGTTGCTAGTTCAACGCATGTGCAACAAGTGACAGTGGACTGAAACTTTGAGGCTATGCGGGTTAGACAGAGCTTACCTCTCTCTCTATAGGAAAACAAAAAAGACAAAGTAAGGCTACTTGGGTAGCTCAAGAAAGAACATACACTTGATTATTGTAATGAGGAAACAATGCAGCCTCTCAAGGTCATGTGTTTAGAGAAGTACATACTAAAGGGGACACATTACTCTGTTAATCATCCCTGGTGATTAGGTAAAAAGATTTCCTAACATAAGTGTATACATAACAATCAAAGGATACCTAGTTGTCAGTGAAGTGCTCGAGTTCCTAATGAGTGAGTCAGTTTTGGCTGAAGACATGGTGCTGGTGCTGCATTTTTTGGCATGTAGTTTTTGGCTGTACTGCAAGCACTACTTATTGCTGCATGCTAGTTTCTTCTGAAAAATATAGAAGTCAGATGGTGAGGCAGTTACAGCTCCAAATGCAGTCCGCTACAGATTCTTGATGTCAGCCTTAATACTGTAGATGTAAACCAGTGGTTCTGGAATCGGTCACTGTGGGACACCACATGTAATTGTATTGTATTGCTGTCCAAGACCAAGGTGCCCAATTGGAAGCTATGTCTCCTTAGCCTGAACAGGCAAATAAGAGCACTAGTAAAATCCTCCAAAGCAAACTCCAAGTCCAAATTGGCCACATCTACTAGAGACAGTCATAAGGCCTTCTTCACATATGTCCACAACCTCAAAGAAAGCACCCAGATCTGTTCAGAACTGGTGGTCAAGGACACCACATATACAAATGCCATAGATATAACAAACTTGCTGGTTGACATATTCAGTGAAAACCTTGCCCCTCTGTCTCCTCCATCTGTAAATCAGGACATCCCCAGTACCTGCCCCCTTCCCCTTATATCTAGGGAACAGGTCATCACTGCTCCCTCAAAGGCAAAAAATGCAGCCTCCATGGGCCCTAATAATATTCCAGGCTGCATCCTACATGAACTCATGCATGAACTTGCAGCACCATTGTGCACCCCATTCAACCAAAGCCTGAGTACTGGCTTTGTCTCAGCTGAGTGGAGAGCAGCCACTGTCATCCCTTTACACAAAGGTGGAATGTCCACCGATCTGGAAAATTATAGACCCATCAGCCTAGCTAGCGTGCTCTGCAAGGCCATGGACTAGATGGGCCTTATTAACAAGGACATTGGCAACCTCCAAACACTTGATCCCACACAGTTTGGCTTAGTCAAGGGGAGGTCATGTCTGCTAAATTTGGTCGACTTCTTTGAGATAGTCACCAAAGCCATGGACGAGGGGAAGACTGTGCACACCACCTACCTTGACCTGGCCAAAGCCTTTGACACTATTCCCCATTCGGGCATAATGGATAAACTCTCTCAACTAGACACCAATCCATATGTTACCAGATGGGTAGCAAACTGGCTCACTGATAGAACCCAGGTAGTCAAAATAGGTGAAGCCACCTCAAGCGGTAGACCTGTAACAAGGGTTTGGTCTTGGGGCCTCTGTTTTTTGAGATATACTTTTCTGAGGTGCAGGTCACAATCAGTGGGTTATGGCTGACCAAGTTTGCAGATAACTGCAAGCTGGGTGATGTCATCAATTCCCCTAGTGAGGTGGACATCCTCCAAGAAGGTCTCATTCAGACAAATGACTGATGCCAGAAACATGGCCTCAAGCTGAATACCAAAAAATGTGTCATCATCCCCTTTGGGGAGAGTTACATCCCCACAAATTAACACATTAATAACAGTGTCCTAAGCACTCAGTCAGTTGTGAGAGATTTGGACAGCTTTGATAGCAACCTGACTTTTGACCACCATGTTGCTTCCGTGGTACAGAAAGCCTTCTACATGGCCCACCTCATAAGTTCCTCCCTTATAAGGCCCATTATTGAGTACAATGCACCTTTCTGCATGTACCTCACAAAGCACATGCAGCAGCTAGAGAGACCACAGAGGTTCCTCACCAGGAGAATCCAGAGCTTCCCACATCTATCATTACACAGATAGGCTAAAAGCCCTATCCCTGTACTCAGTTTCATACAGACTCCTCAGAGGTGACATACAAGGTGATCATGGACCCCATCTTGATGGGACTGCTGCATATCCGCAAGTCGAGCTCCACTTGAGTAACCTGCACATGCAGCCTCAACCTGGTCTGCGACTTCAACGGGACTTGTTGGTGGGACAGATTTGTGTCCCAGAGACTCCCTCATCTATGGAATCGACTCCCTCTCCACATCAAGCAGAGTACCTCTTCACCCCTTTTAAGTGCAACCTGGATAACTGGATGGGAAGCGGAAAATATACCTGGGATTCCAACCATGTCCCTGCTGGACAAGGGCATTGGGTGATGATTTGTCTAAACATGGGCTAAAGTTTTGGCTAGACTTATAAGGGCCACTGGGCCAATAGCCTAGTAACCTCCTATGTTCCTAAATACTCTTTTGAAGAGTTGGATACACCCATTAACCAGTTTGCTATTTAGCAGGTAACATATGTGTTTACAATGCCAGTATTAACCTAGAAGTACACTTCTGAAACAGTTATGTGCACTGCATACATAGTTTCACCAAAAGACCTGCATTGTCAAATATGTAGCATATCTGAAATTTATAGACATTCAAGAATGCCTAGAATTTCAAGTCTGTCAGTAACATGTAGAGGCTGTTTTCAAACCACATGAATATAAACCTAGATCATGTGTTACATACATACATAGAAAAATCTGTTACTTGTCAAAATGTAGGGTTATCGATGGCATGAGATTTCGGTTGCAGCACTTAATTTTACTGCATTAGTAAATGTAACCCTGTAATTACCTACTGTAATAAGAACCCTGTAATTTCCTATTGTAATATACTAGGAATGGTACTGAAACGTATAATGGGAAATGTATAGACTGCATTTGCTTCAACTTTCAAATGATAATCAGTGTAAACTAACTGTATGTCAGTCAAACATTCAGGAAAGGTGTGAAAGGTTGAAAACATTTTACCACATTGAATGATAGAAAAAAGTGAGAAAAGAAATCCAGTAGGATGGAATCCCTATTAGACAAATAGTTATGATGTGATTTCTGAAGGACAACATACAGCATCAGCCAATGAGAAAGTACTTTTAGAACAGTGATTAGATTCAGTTTCAAAGCTGCATGACATTTTTAGAGAAAAGATGCAAAATATTTATTCTTTTAGACTATTTGGACATTTGTTACTCAACATGTTTCTTTGCAAGGCACAACTGTCCAAAGCAATGCTGTGCTGTAAAATGAGGGAAAATCTGAATGAATGATTATAAAAGTGTACCTACATCAAAACACATACACACAGACACAAACACTAATAACAGACCATATGAAAAATACTTGCCAGTGGAGGGAAAATATGTTTAGCAACAAACATGAAAAATGCTATTGCCTAGGCTTGAATAATTATTAGACACAGTTTTGCAAAAGCAAGTACATAGTGAAATAGCTATCACTTCATTCCTAAAGAGGCTCCAGGTCTGTCTGTGACAAGATAGCATCTCTTGTTGTGTCTTTCGGCTTTTCCTGGTTAGGGGTCGCCACAGCGGAACTCCGGTCCGCTAATGATTGGCATTAGATTTTTACGTGCCGAGTTGCCAGCCCTGACGCACAGCCATCAATGAAGGTACGCCCATTCACGCATGTCTCCACACAGAAGATGCTATAGCTGAGAATTGAACAGGACAACGTCTTACTGTGAGGCGACAACGCTACCGCAGCACCACCACCGAAGTCGACAAGATAGCATTAGATGTTCTTCGTCTTCCCTTGCTGCAGTCCTGACAATTGGGTATAGTCCGCGTCCCAGTCGGCCCGAATACCAGAGTATAAGGCTGGCGTCGGTCATGGCGCCTTAGACTGACGTCAGTACGTCAGGGTACTAATGCGCATGACCGGCGTCATTCCTCAGTCTTTTTTGCCGCATGGTCCGATGCAGAAGCAATTTTGCGAGTGCAGGTTGGCGTTCTGAGATTTTCCGAAACCGGAGTTTCAGACCGAGTACAGAGTTGGCTAAGTAACCCGTTAGAACATTTTGGTTTTTCTTGCCTCAGTATTTAACCGGATGTCAGAAAAAGTGAATAACTGTATTTCTTGTGGGAAGCAGATACCGCATAGGGATTATCATACATTGTGTATACCTTGTTTAGGGCCTGAGCACGGCGTTGTTGGTTGCCGCTCTTGTGCTAGATTTAACAAGCGCACTATTAAGAGGAGGCTTGATTGTGCTAGGTTAGTGTTTGCTATGCCGTCGGATGCTCCGGCGCCTGCTTCATCTAAGAAGCGCAAGGACAAAACGGTGAAGTCTAGGGGTGAGGAACCGGCAGTCCGGTCCTTTAGACGGCTCAGGGGAGCCAGAGGTTTTGCCAGGAGTCTCTATGGAGTCTCAGGCAGATACTTTACTGTTACAGGATGTGCCCTCTCAGGAGGTAGGCCAGGCTGAGGGGCTTCTCAGGTAACTGTTCTTCCCTCTCTTCCCAAGGTAGTTAGGGCCTCTCCTTCTGTTGCCAAAGCTTCTTTTAGAGGAAGGCCGAGTTCAGCTTCTGTAGGGGCTTCTCCTAGCATTTCGGGCTCTGTGCCTAAGAAACATATGCTTAAAATGGCAGAAGATTTGATTACTCTGATTAGAGGTTCTATGCCCCACCTGATAAGAGGCCTAGGGTGGAACAGGAGTTTGATAGTTTTGAACAGTGTTCACAGGCTTCAGAGTCTTCTGTGGAAGACTTGCAAGAGTTTCCTACTTATTCTGATTCTGATGTGGATGATTCCACTCCTTCAGCTTCTCCTCCTGAGGATTTTTCATTTTCAGAGACTCTTCACTCCATGAGGGAGCACTTTAAATGGGAAGGCCAAGATTACTCTGACTCCAGAAAAGGCTTAGGGAATTCTTGTTTTGCCCCAGCATAGGCCTTTAGCTATTCCTCCTGTGTTGAATGTGGTGGAGGATGTTTTTGCAGAGGCTTCTCTGAACCCTGATTCCTTGCCTCCTGCTCCTGTTAAGCCTGATAGGTATTATAGGGTGCCCGAAGCTCATAAGTATTTGTTTAAGAGTCCCAGGGCGGACCCAGAAACTGTTTCTCAGGGGCCTAAAGGTGTTAAAGCTTCTGTGGTTAAAAATCCTGTACCCTCTGATAAAGAGGCAAGGGCTTTGGATAGGTGGGGTAAGAAAGTATATACTTCTTCCACTCTAGCCATGAGAGCGTTGAATTGTCAGTTTCACATGCTAAAATATCAAAATTATCTCCTTTCACAATTGAAATCTAAGGTGGATGCTTTGGCGGAAGGTATAGAGTGTAAAGAGTTGCTGGATTTAGTTCATGTGTCTGAACAAGTGGGTAAGCATTCTTTGCAATGTGGTTTTGATGCTGTGCAGGCCTCCTCGAGGGTGGCTGCCACTAGTTCTGTTCTTCGCAGGCATGCCTGGTTGAGGGATCAGAATTTAGCTGAGCATGTTAAGACCAGGATTTTGGATGCTCCTTTACAGTCTGATGTGTTGTTTGGACCGCCTGTGGAAGCAGTTTTAAAGAAAATGGAGGACAAAGCTAAGTCTATGCAGACTGTTAAAGATTTTGCAGGTGCAGCCTCCAAGTTTAGTAGAAATTGGCCTGCTAAGGGGTGGACATATCCTGCTTATGGTTCCCAGTCTCGGGTAGGTCTAGGCGTGGTAGGGGCAGGGCTCAAGGTTCGTTTAGGCCTAGATCAGACAGTTCACCTGCTCAGACTTCTGGTGAGGGCAGGGGTCAGTCCTTTCGTAAGCAGAACCAATGACCTGCCTTTTCAGCTGCCAGTGGACTCTCGTCTGGCAGCTCCTTTGGGAGGAAGATTGTCTCTTTTCAAAGAAAATTGGGATTTAATCACTCAAGACAGATGGGTGCTGGATATCATTCATCACGGGTACAGATTTTATTTCCACACAATGCCCCTTTCAAAGGCATGCCAGATGTTCCTCCTCCACAAAGAAAAGAGGCTCACAAGCAAGTTTCTCAGTTACTCCAGATAGGGGCTATTCAGCCAGTCCCTGTGTCAGAAAGGGGTCGATTTTATTCTCGCCTGTTCCTAGTACCAAAGAAGGGGAACACGTGGAGACCAATTTTGGATTTATCTATCCTCAACACTTATCTGGACATTCCCAAGTTCAAGATGTTGACGTTACAGCAACTGTTACCTCTGCTGGGCAAGGATCACTGGATGGTAACTTTGGATCTCAAGGAAGCTTACCTTCATGTGCCCATAAGGCTAAGTTGCAGAAAGTATCTACGGTTTCGAACTGGAGATTTTCATTATCAGTTCTCTGCATTGCCCTTTGGCTTATCTACTGCGCCCAGAGTATTCACAAAGGTTCTGGCTCCAGTGATAGCTTACTTCAGGCTTCAAGGCATCCAAATTTACCCTTACTTGGACGACTGCCTGATTTTGGCTCAAGAAAAGGAACACCTTCTACAGCATCTGGAATATGTCATAGCAGTGCTAAGATGCCTAGGGTATTCTGTGAACGAAATAAAGTCCAGTCTAGTACCCTCTCAAGACATGTGCTTTCTGGGTGTGAGACTGAATACAGCAGCCCAGATGGCCTTTTTAACCCCGGACAAACAAAAGAGTCTGTCACTTTACTTCCATCAACTATCTCATCAGTCCGTGCTGACTGCAAGGACAGTCCTTCAAGCATTAGGGTTCATGGCATCTTGTATTCTGGTGCTTCCCAATGCCAAACTGCATATGAGGAAGCTGCAATGGTATCTCAAAAATGTATGGACTCAGCACTGCCAAGATTTGGACACTGTCATTCAAATAATATCTTGCCTTCAAAAGGAATTCTTGTGGTGGGCTCAGGAATGTCACCTAAACAAGGGACTCTCTGTGACCCGGCCAGAGGCGAGTCAGATTTTAACGACAGATGCCTCGGACACTGCTTGGGAGCTCATCTAAATGGAAAGTGGATACAAGACAAGTGGCCTGCCAGACTACAGCATCTACATATCAACATGAAGGAGATGTTAGCAGTCCAGTTTGCATTGATGGCGTTCAAGGAGTTACTTCTTCCAGGGCAGGTGTTGATTCTGACAGACAACACAACTGTCATGTGGTACATCAACAAGCAAGGGGGAACACATTCTTATCCTCTATGCAGGCAAGCAATGATTCTATGGGAGACTGCGTTAAGCCTGCAACTGACTCTTCAGGCAAGGTTTCTGCCAGGAGCACAGAACTCCTAGCAGATGTATTAAGCAGACAAATCATGGATCCCCACGAGTGGAAACTGGATCTTCATGTATTTCAGAAATTGACAGTGTCATGGGGAACTCCAGACATAGATCTGTTCGCTTCTCCACTAAACCACCAGCTGCCAAAGTATTGCACAAAGGGGTTTCATCACACAGCTTGGAAAGTGGATGCTCTGTCTTTCAGTTGGAAAAACCTTCATGTCTATGCCTTTCCACCTCTACCTCTTCTTCCAAAGGTATTACTAAAGGCCAGACAGGACAGGCCAAGGATGATTTTGATAGCTCCAGATTGGCCTCGGCAACACTGGTACCCACTTCTAAGGAGTCTTGTAAAGAAGCCTCCATGGCCTTTACCTCTGATTCCTCATCTGTTATCTCAGAAGGACGGTCATCTGCTCAATGTCAAGCTTCCATCTCTTCATCTCACAGCTTGGCATATTCTGTGTTGAAGCATGGTAGGTCTCAGCTTCCTCAACAAGTTTTAAATGTGATTATGGAAGCTAGAAGGCCTAGTACTAGGAGAGTGTCAGACGAGAAAAATGGAAGAGATTTTTATTTTGGAGTACAGCAAAGAATTTGGAGATTTCAGAGCCTAATTTGAGTGTGGCTCTTCAATATCTTACTGAATTACTGGACAAAGGTTTGTCTTTCTCTTCCATAAAGATTCATGCTGCAGCAATTTCAGCTCACTATGATTGTGACCCACCTTTGTTTCGCATCCTTTGTTCAAGCAGTTTCTTAGAGGGCAAAGAATATAAGACCCCACGTAGAGCTCCTACTCCTGCTTGGGATCTCAATTTTGTGTTGGAAAAACTTACTCTACAACCTTTTGAGCCTGCAGCTACTGCTGAATTGAAATATTTGTCATGGAAGACTGCTTTTCTGTTGGCTATTACTTCTGCAAGAAGGGTGTCTGAGTTGCAGGCCCTTATGGCAGTAGAGCCCTTTTTGATTTTCCATAAGGACAGGGTATCATTACGTACTAATCCTTCCTTTATGCCTAAGGTGGTTTCTAGTGTGGCTTTAAACCAAACTATTCATTTGCCTACATTTTTTGCAGATCCTCAAAATAAAGGGGAAAAGATTTTGCACACTTTAGATGTACACAGGCAATTGCGTTATTATTTGAGCAGGACTAAAGATTTTAGGCAGTCTCAGCAGTTACTTGTTTCTTTTGCTTTAAGTTCACAGGGCAAGCCTGTGTCAAAACAAACTATTTCTAGGTGGATTGGCCTTTGCATTGCATTTTGTTATTCCCATCATGGCAAAGAGGTTCCAGCTGGGATTAGGCCTCATTCCACTAGGGCTACTGCCACTTCAACAGCATTTCTAAGGTGGGTGGCAACTAAGGATATTCTGGAGGCAGCTACTTGGAGTTCAGTGCATACTTTCTCTAGGCATTATCACCTGCCTATATACTCTAAGACTAGAGCTGGTTTTGCCTCAGCTGTTTTACAAGGCATGTTGTCAGCTCCTGCTACTTTATAATTTGCCAGCCTCCCTTACCTCTGCTTTGGGATTCTACCCAATTGTCAGGACTGCAGCAAGGGAAGGCGAAGAACATAGTACAGT
>NC_056731.1:1103962532-1104205032 GCF_019279795.1 Protopterus annectens
ATTTTACTAGTACTTAGTCACACAAAATTAAACAATTTCTTGGGATTTGTAGTATCATTAATAAAAGTCTGCTGGAAGAACCGTCTGGCCTTTTGTTATCTGAAGCAGGCAGATAGACTGCAGCTCTGTCTTTTATAGCGTTATTATTTTCTTTTGGAAATGTAAGCTTAGAACAGCAACATATACTCTCAGTATTGTATAGAGAAGGCCGCCTTACTAAAGCTTATATGAAAGAAGCATCTTGTGAATTCTTATGGAAGAATTTAGCCCTGAAACTTTGTGTAAACCAGAAATGCAATGCAATACAATGAGACTGTACAAGATACCATACAATGTTTCCTGGCCTCTGCTCTGCCTCATCAAATTATAAAAAAAAAACCTTCCCCTTAAGTTAATTACGTTTCAGTTTCTCTCCTTTTCATAGCAGCGGCAGCCTCACACACACACCTACCTCTCTGATTTTGTCCAACCATTCATTGTTGTGGTCCTCTGCGAAGTCCAAACGTCTTCTGGAGACTGGAATTCAAGTTCCACCGTGCAGAAGATGAAGACGTCATGTAAACAATTTTGGCTTTTTCTGCGTCTGTGCGCATGCGACCTGACGCAAAGGGCGTTCTTAAAGTAGAACACTCTTTAAAAAAAAAGTATTTTTTTAATTAAATGAAAATATTTTATTTTTTCCGGATAAGAAAAGGCAGTCGCCGTTTTCCGGACAGTGTCCCTTATTTCCGAAATGTCCGGAGTCGGGTAATGGCTCTAATTATAGCCAAAAAGCAGACCGTGACCGCAGGCAATAAGGAAGGGAGAGAGGGAGTAAAGATGGCGTGGGAGAAACACTTGAGACCGTGGCAGTGGCACAAAACCCAGACTTCACGTGTCTGGTTTTGAATGAAATTTGTAACTGGACAATTTGTCAGAAAAACGGACAGTCCAGTTAAAAAACGGACAGCTGGCAACCCCTACTCCCTGTCTCCATTGCATCAGCTCATTCTACTGAGTACAGTGAGATCATTTGTGAAGGCTCACCCCTTTAGCTTCTTAGCCTTGAATTATGTTCTGCTTCCTCTCTTTCTACTTAAAAAAAATTGTGCCTCTTCCTACTTTATTTTGCTGCTTGTGCTTAGGTGTTCAATTGCATTTGTTACTGTTTGTCACTAGCCTAATTAAATTGTTCTGCATCTGCCCTTAGATGCTGATTTCAAAGCTACTGAGAGAATCTATAGAACTAAGTGATATTTTTCAATTTATTCTGACTGATACCGCACTTGTATTTGATTAACCATGCCATTTTATTAACTTGCATTACATCTGCACTGTATTTTCTCACTGTTTTACTGTTAAACTGTTTAATTCATTGAGTGTGAACTGTTCTGCTGTTATATTTAAGTGTGTATTTGTTCTCCTGTGTTAAATCAATCTAAACAGAGTTGAGCATCTTTACCATAGTCTTGTTAAGGGTTTTGCTGTATCCAGATCTATTTGTGTGATTCCTGTGTTTCCTGCTACGTTGTCTTGTGTTGGCTGAGGCGTACTTGCACTTAGTGGGAATAAGTGAACTAGTTGGAGTATAAGGTGTTTAATTAAGAGCTCAGGGACAAGGGTGGATTGGTCAGTTCCAGTGTTTCTATTTTACTTTCATTTTTGTGGTATTTAAACCCCACAGTTGCACTTGTTTGTGCGTCACACACTGCCACAGTGCTGTTTTAACCCTTTGCAAGGTATTTCAGCTGCATTTTTTCACTTTCAGCAGTCCTGTGTAAGTGAGGCCCTTCCTTGCAGCTACTGTATTGACTTTATCCTGCCCTACTCACACCTATGGGTACTGTGATAGTACCCACTCTACTATCCCTGGCCTCACTTCCACAGATTCTGACAACCATGGATGGACAATTTCCTATGGTTTCTCCTGCTAGTTGGGTTGATATGAGCATCCTGAGACAGTGTAGCAACTGCCTCATGTACACAAAAACCCTCTACTATTATCACCTAGGAATACAATATGTGAGAGATGCAACTACATTAAGAACCTAGAATCCTTGCTGTCTCAATCACACGCCAGTATGTCTGGCACTGAAAAGGCTGTCTGCACAAACACTGCAAACACCACACCTCTAACACCACCCACACCTGTACAGCACACTCCTACATATGCAGAGGTTCTCAAGAAAATTATACCTTAAGAAAAGAGACTTCCAAGGCAAAAACACAAACGCACATCACAATCCACAGCACCATACACCACAGATAGTTAGTTAGATAGTACACATACCTATGTCTCACAGCCTCTAAGGCCCAGCCACAAACCCAAGATACTAGTCATAGGAGACTTTATCGTGAGACACACAGATGTACCCCTCCCCAGGCTAGACAAGGAGAAAGTCACAGTAAGTTGCTTGTCAAGTGCTAGAATCCACCATATCACACACACACACTCGGGTCTCTCAATAACAGGTACTGTTATGACTTTGTCGTAGTCCATGTTGGTGCGAATGACTTGAGACATACCTCTCTGGACTATATGAAGAGAGACATGATTGAGCTCACTGAATATGTGTCCTAGGCACTCATGTTCCTAGCCTTAAGCAGCAACTTACCGTCACCCAGAATGATGCCTCAGTACAAAGAGAAAATGATTGACTTTTAACAATTGGCTTAGTTTCTGGTATCATTCCAAGGGGATTCAGTACCTGATAGCCTGATTCTTCTAAATTAAATTTAAAGGTCATGCTGCTAATTACTAGGAGTCTTAACATGAAACTGCACTCATTGCAACCATTCCTTGCCCTGGAAGATGCCGACATTTGTGCAGTCACTGAAACCTGGTTCAGAGCTGCGGAGAGCAACCCAGCTTTACCAGGTTACTCATCCTACCATACGTTCAGACTCCAAATGGAGGGCTACAAAGCCAAAAGAGGTGGAGTTTCAATATTTATCAAAGACATACACACCTCCAGGCTGATCAAAAAGTATGATGCACTGGAGACACTCCAGATGCTGTTAACTGTTGACAAAACACCTATTCAAATCATAGCTAGCTACAACCATGACTCAGGACGCCCACTCCACCTATCTGGACTTACTTGAATCCATCAAGATTCAACTCTCTACCCTGATCCTGGGCGACTTTAACCACCCAGCCATAGAGTGGAAGACCTATTCTAGCCCAAACATGAACACCCAGAGATTTCCCAACTTCATCAGTGCAAATGCATTGGATGAACTGGTCGACATCCCTATGAGAGATGAAAGTATCTTGGACCTGGTACGAACCAACATGAGTAGCTACTGTAGTATCCCTACAGTGTTATCCTTCTTAGCAAGATCTGGCCATAAAGCGATCATTTTCGAAGTCACCATCTCCCCTAAACCCCCCCCCCCCCCTTGCTAGGGTCAAACAAAAAAACTTTTCCAAAGCTGACTACAGAGAGTATAAGCATCTTCATAGTCACCATCCCTTTAGTTGGAACTAGCAGTAATGTCCAAACCTACACCAAAAAACTATATGAGCACCTACATAACTGCATGGTCTCAGCAATACCTGACAGGACCAAATCATCTTCCTCAAGGAAGAGTAAACTTGTCTGGTGGACAGCAGTAATAAACAAACTCTATAATAAAAGGAAAAATTGCTGTCCAGGACCAAGAAGCAATCTCTCCTTTGTCTGAACAAGCAAATAAGGTCACTGATTAAATCCTCTAAGGCTAACTTCTAGTCCAAATTGGCCACATCCACTAAGGACAGTCACATGGCCTTCTTCACATACGTCCTCAGTCTCAAAAGTAACACCAAATCTGCTCTGACCTGGTGGTTAGGAACACCACATACACAGACACCATAGATATAGCCAACCTGCTGGCAGACAGGTTCAGTGAAAACATCACCCCCCTGTCCCAACCATCAGTAAACCAGGACACCCCCAGCACCTGCCCCCCCTCCCCTCATCACCAGACAGCAATGCCCTCTCAGAGGCAAAAAATACAGCCTCCATGAGACCCAACAACATCCCTGGCTGCATCCTACATGACCTCAGGCATGAGCTCTCAGCACCATTAGGCACCTTATTCAACCAAAACCTGAGCAACAGCTTCATCTCAGCTTAATGGAGGACAGCCACTGTCATCCCTCTACACAAAGGTGGAGCGTCCTCCGACATAAGCAATTATAAGCCCATCAGCCTAACTAGCCCGATTTGCAAAGCCATGGAAAGCATTACCATGGACCATATAAACAAGGAAATTGGCAATCTCAAAATGCTTGACCCCACACAGTTTGCTTTGATCAATTGGAGATCATGCCAGTTAAACTTGGTCGACTTCTTCGAAACAGTCACCAAAGCCATGGATGAAGGGAAGACTATGCACACTGTCTACCTTGCCCTAGCAAAAGCCTTGGACACTATTCCCCACTTGGGCGTAATAAATAAACTCTCCCAGCTAGGCATCAACCCATATGTTATCAGATGGGTAGCTGACTGGCTCACTGATATCCACCTGTAGTAGTAGAGCTGTAATGAGTGTTGTACCCTAAGGATCAATCTTATGGCTTCTACTGTTTGGGATATACTTTTCTGAGGTGCAAGCCAAAACCAGTGGTCTGTGGCTGACTAGGTTTACAGATGACTGCAAGCTGGGTGCTGTCTTAAATTCCCCTAGTGGTGTGAACATCCTCCAAGAGGGCCTTACCCAAACTAATGACTGGTGCCAGAAGCATAGCCTCAAACTGAATGCCAAGAAATGCATCATTATCCCGTTTATGGAAAATGGCACCCCCACTAATTATCACGTTAATAACAATATGCTAAGCATGCAGTCAGTCATGGGAGACTTGGGCACCCAGGTTGATAGCAAAATTACTTTTGACCACCATGTTGCCTCTGTTGTACAGAAGGCTTTCTACATGGCCCACCTGATAAGTAAGGGTATTTCATTCAGGAACAAGGCGGTCATAACATCCCTGTACTCCTCCCTTATCAGACCCATTTTCGAGTACAATGCCCACTTCTGCATGTACATTGCCAAGCAAATGCAGAAGCTGGAAAGACCACAGAGGTTCCTGTATACTATACAGATAGGCTATAAGCCTTGTCCCTCTACTCAGTCTCATACAAGCTGCTTAAGAGGTGACCTGTGTCTGGCATACAAGGCCATCTAGACCCAGCCTTGATGGAGTTGCTGCATATCCGTAAGTCAAACTCCACTTGTGCAGCCCCGCACGCAGGGCCTCAACCTGGTCTGTGACATTAATAGAACTTGTTGTTGGATAGATTTGTGTCCCAAAGACTCCCCCATGTGTGGAATAGACTCCCCCGCTCCATGTCAGATGAGTACATCACTAGCCCTCTTTAAGAGGAACCTGGATGGGAAACAGAAAATACACCCCTGGGATCCCACCTGTGTCCCTGCTGGACAGGGGGAAACAGGTGCTGACTTTGTACGAACATGGGTGAAATCATCTTATGAACCTAAATAGGCCCTTATTAATTAATGGACATAGTGGCTTTCATAATTCTAGGAATAGAGAAGGAGTATCAATTTATTCACCCTCATTTATTACTTAAGGGGATTGGTACTGCACTACTGTGTATTAAGATCGTACAAAATAGTTCACCTAGTTAGGTTCATTTACTGAAAAATGTTGACATCATAGCTGGATATCTAAATAAATCAAGCATTAATTGCAAAAACTTTGTGACATTGTTGTCTTACATAGTGCATGTGGCTGAATTGAAATTGTCAGTAAACCATCAAGGAATACAACAGCATTCATGATTTGAATTGTGTGAAGGAGAAAATCAGGATCTCTTCTTTCTCCATTTTAACTGAACTTTGTGATTCAGAGCATTTTTCTTTAAATTGCGTAGTTAATGGCAATCTAAAAAATAAGAAAGCTATAACAGAAAGAGAATATAAAGCTTATCCTAGAGATGACTTTCATTCTATAAATAATAACTTGAGAGGATAGAAATTGGAAGTTAACATTAGACAACTAGATATTGCAGATTCCTGGAAAGTTTTTGTATATCATAAATAGAAACGTGGATAGGTAAACACAAGATTTATACTTAAAAGAAAGGAAATTGGTTTGATATGGTGGGCAAGACAGTTAGACAAACTGAAAAATCGGAAGAGTATACTATGGAGAAAATACAAGTCCCATCCAAATGAGTGTAATTCAAATAAATATACGAGCAAAGTGGAATTTAGAAAACCTCTAAGGAAAGTGCACTATAGGTATAAGAAAGATCTTGCAGTACATACCACAGATAACAAGAAGGCATTTTCAAGCACATAAGACAGT
Source organism: Protopterus annectens (assembly GCF_019279795.1). NCBI lineage: Eukaryota > Metazoa > Chordata > Ceratodontiformes > Protopteridae > Protopterus > Protopterus annectens. The sequence goes on from NC_056731.1 coordinate 1,103,968,831, forward strand.
ATAAGAAACAAGGTTGAAATACAGTTGAAAATAACTGTTTAGTAACAGAGAATAGTAGTGCATTACTTAATTTGTTTAGAGACAAATTTGCAAGCAATCACCCATTATTTAATACCTGCAATGACATATGTCCTGTAACTACCTTATCAGTGAGAAAAAAAGGCATTGGGGTAATAACTACAACTTCAGCAGGACTGGAAGCACTGAACAGATACTTTTTGGTAACTATTGTTAATAGTATAACTGGATGTCTACTATTCCTGCCAGTGATAAAACAGCCAGCCAGCTTCCAAACCCTATAACTGGATGTCTACTATTCCTGCCAATGATAAGACAACCAGCCAGCTTCCAAACAGCAGAACATTTCTATGTAGCCAAACCATTAGTCAGCTTGTAAGGTAGTTACAGGACATATATCATTGCAGGTAGTAAATAATGGGTGATTGCTTGCAAATTTGTCTCTAAACAAATTAAGTAATGCACTACTATTCTCTGTTACTAAACAGTCATTTTCAACTGTATTTCAACCTTGTTTCTTATACTGTCTTATGTGCTTGAAAATGCCTTCTTGTTATCTGTGGTATGTACTGCAAGATCTTTCTTATACCTATAGTGCACTTTCCTTAGAGGTTTTCTAAATTCCACTTTGCTCGTATATTTATTTGAATTACACTCATTTGGATGGGACTTGTATTTTCTCCATAGTATACTCTTCCGATTTTTCAGTTTGTCTAACTGTCTTGCCCACCATATCAAACCAATTTCCTTTCTTTTAAGTATAAATCTTGTGTTTACCTATCCACGTTTCTATTTATGATATACAAAAACTTTCCAGGAATCTGCAATATCTAGTTGTCTAATGTTATCTTCCAATTTCTATCCTCTCAAGTTATTATTTATAGAATGAAAGTCATCTCTAGGATAAGCTTTATATTCTCTTTCTGTTATAGCTTTCTTATTTTTTAGGTTGCCATTAACTACGCAATTTAAAGAAAAATGCTCTGAATCACAAAGTTCAGTTAAAATGGAGAAAGAAGAGATCCTGATTTTCTCCTTCACACAATTCAAATCATGAATACTGTTGTATTCCTTGATGGTTTACTGACAATTTCAATTCAGCCACATGCACTATGTAAGACAACAATGTCACAAAGTTTTTGCAATTAATGCTTGATTTATTTAGATATCCAGCTATGATGTCAACATTTTTCAGTAAATGAACCTAACTAGGTGAACTATTTTGTACGATCTTAATACACAATAGTGCAGTACCAATCCCCTTAAGTAATAAATGAGGGTGAATAAATTGATACTCCTTCTCTATTCCTAGAATTATGAAAGCCACTATGTCCATTAATTAATAAGGGCCTATTTAGGTTCATAGGATGATTTCACCCATGTTCGTACAAAGTCAGCACCTGTTTCCCCTGTGAGATTACGTCTGGCAAATAGAGAACATCCAGAGAGGTAGCCTGAAAGCCAGTTGATGGTTTGAGGAGTGATGCTGAAGGTCCAAGTTATACACACACAATTTGGAGGGAGAGTGTCCTAGAAGCTGTTGAAATTCAAATGAGTATGAAACTACATGTAATTGTTTATTGAGACTGTGCCAGGAAAAGCTGATGCAGAATGCAAGATTATGAAAATTTTGAACATATCTACTATGGTTGCTCATCAGATGTTAGCACATTTGGAGAAATTTCCATAGGGTTTAAAGCTGCTGTAACATATATCATGGATCTTATTGAATAGGTGGAAAGGTTCTGTTCCCACTAGATTATCCTATGCAACTTGATGTATACTGCTTTTGTTTTAATGTGTATTTTATTTTAGTGGTTTTAAGATGTTCTTCATCTCACATTGCTGCAGTCCTTACATATGGGTAGTCCGCTGTCCTCGGTCAGCCCGAATACCAAAGTATTAGGCTGACGTCGGTCAAGGCGCTTAAAACTGACATCAGGACGTCAGGGTACAAAAGCGCATGACCGACGTCATTTCCTCAGTCTTTTTTGCCGCATGGTCCGATGCAGAAGCAGCGTTGCAAGTGCCGTTCGGCGTTCTGAAATTTTTCGAGTTCGGAGTTTCAGACCGAATCCAAGTTGGCTAAGTACCCCGTTGGGGATTATTTTGGTTTTTTCTTGCCTCAGTGTTTTACGGATGTCAGAAAAAGTGAATAACTGTATTTCTTGTGGGAAACAGATACCGCATAGGGATTATCATTCTTTGTGTATTCCTTGTTTGGGGCCTGAGCACGACATTGTTGGGTGTCGCTTTTGTGCTAGGTTCAATAAACGCACTATTAAGCGAAGGTTGGATTGTGCTAGGCTGGTCTTTGGGAAGCGGTGCAATTATAATATGCCGTCGGATTCTCCGGCGCCCGCTTCTGCGAAGAAGCGCAAAGACAAAGCAGTTAAACCCAGGCAAGATGAGTCGTCCGTTCTGGACGCCGGTTCTTTAGAGGCTTCAGTGGAACCGGTGGTTCCGACGGAGACTTCTCTGGAGTCTCAGGGGGAGACTTTGATTTTGCAGGAGGTGGTCTCTCAGGAGGCAGGTCAGGCTGAAGGGGCTTCCCAAGTTACTGTACTCCCCTCCCTTCCTAGGGTGGTTAGGCCTTCTCCTTCTGTTTCCAAGGCTTCTCCCAGAGGCAGGCCAGTTTCAGCTTCTGTTGGTGTCACTCCTAGTTCAGCAGGGTCTGTGCCTAAGAAGCACATGCTTAAAATGGCAGAAGATTTAATTACTCTGATTAGAGGTTCTATGCCCCCTCCTGATAAGAGGCCTAGGGTGGAGCCAGAGTTGGGAAGTTTTGAGCAGGCTTGGATATTTCAGAGTCTTCAGCTGAAGACTTGCAGGAGTATTCTCCTTATTCTGATTCTGATGCAGATGATTCCACTCCTTCTGCTTCTCCTCCAGAGGATTTTTCTTTTCAGAGACACTTCATTCTATGAGGGAACATTTTAAGTGGGAAGGTCAGGACTTCTCTGATTCTAGGAAAAGGCTTAGGGAGTTTTTGCTGTTACCCCAGCATAGGCCCTTGGCTATACCCCTGTTCTGGATGTTGTGGAAGATGTGTTTGCAGAGGCTTCACTTAATCCTGATTCTCTGCCTCCTGCTCCTGTTAAACCGGATAGGTATTACAGGGTGCCTGAGGCTCATAAATATCTTTATAAGAGTCCTAGGGCGGACCCAGAAACTATTAGTCAGGGACCTAAGGGTGTCAAGGCCTCTGTTGTAAAAATCCGGTTCCTCTAGATAAAGAAGCCAGAGCTTTGGATAGATGGGGAAAGAAGGTCTATACATCTTCTACCTTAGCTATGAGGGCTTTGAATTGCCAGTTTCATATGTTGAAATATCAAAACTTTCTTCTTTCTCAATTGAAGTCTAAGGTGGATGCTCTGGCGGAAGGCATTGAGTGTAAAGAGTTGCAAGATTTGGTGCATGTCTCTGAACAAGTGGGTAAGCATTCATTACAGTGTGGTTTTGATGCTGTGCAGGCCTCGTGTAGGGTGGCTGCCACTGGCTCAGTTCTTCGCAGGCACGCCTGGTTAAAGGATCAGAATTTATCTGACCATGTTAAGACAAGGATTTTGGATGCTCCTTTGCAGTCTGATGTGTTGTTTGGTTCACCTGTGGAATCAGTCTTGAAGAAAATGGAAGACAAGGCTAAGTCTATGCAGGCTGTTAAAGATTTTTTGCAAGTTCAGCCTCCGAAGTTTAGTAGGAATTGGCCTGCTAAGGGGTGGACGTATCCTTCTTATGATTCTCAGTCTAGGGGTAGATCTAGGCGTGGTAGGGGCACAGCTCAGAGTTCTTTCAGGCCTAGAACAGGGAGTTCACCTGCACAATCTTCGGTGAGGGCAGGGGCCAGTCCTTTCGTAAACAGGCCCAATGACCTACTTTTCAGCTGCCAGATCCTTCTTGCCTGGCAGCACCTTTGGGAGGAAGGTTAGCACTCTTCAAGGAAAATTGGATGTTGATTACCCAAGACAAATGGGTATTGGATATCATACACCAGGGTTACAAGTTTTATTTCCATACCTTGCCTCCTTTCAAAGGCATGCCGGACGTTCCTCCTCAGCAAAGACTAGAGGCTCGCAAACAAATTTCTCTACTACTTCAAATAGGGGCCATACAAACGGTGCCTCTGCCAGAAGTGGGCCTAGGATTTTATTCTCGCCTGTTTCTAGTGCCAAAGAAAGGAAACACGTGGAGACCAATTTTGGATTTATCCATCCTCAACACATATCTGGACATTCCCAAGTTCAAAATGTTAACGTTACAACAGCTTTTACCTCTGCTGGGCAAAGATCACTGGATGGTGACTCTGGATCTCAAAGAGGCTTACCTTCATGTTCCTATCAGGCCCAGTTGCAGGAAGTATCTGCGTTTTCGGGCTGGGACTTCACATTATCAGTTCTCTGCATTGCCCTTTGGCTTATCTACTGTGCCCAGAGTGTTCGCGAAGGTTCTGGCTCCAGTGGTAGCTTTCTTCAGGCTAAGAGGAATACAGATCTATCCTTATTTGGACGATTGCCTGATACTGGCCCAAGAAAAGGACGAACTTCTTCATCATTTACAGTATGTGATGGCAGTGTTAAGATGCCTGGGGTATTCTGTGAACGAAATAAAGTCCAGTCTAGTACCCTCTCAGGACATGTGCTTTCTGGGTGTGAGACTGAATACAGCATCCCAGATGGCCTTTTTGACCCCGGACAAACAAAAGAATCTTTCCCTTTACTTCCACCAGTTGTCTCATCAGTCCAGGCTGACTGCAAGGACAGTCCTTCAAGCCTTGGGGTTCATGGCATCTTGTATTCTGGTACTTCCCAATGCCAAACTGCATATGAGGAAGCTACAATGGTATCTCAAGAATGTATGGACACAGCACTGCCAAGATTTGGACGCTGTCATTCAAATAATACCTTGCATTCAAAAGGAATTTTTGTGGTGGGCTCAGGAATGTCACCTAAACAAGGGACTCTCTGTGACCCGGCCAGAGGCGAGTCAGATTTTAACGACAGATGCCTCAGACAAAGCTTGGGGAGCTCATCTAAATGGAAAATGGATACAAGACATGTGGCCTGCCAGACTTCAACATCTACATATCAACTTGAAGGAGATGTTAGCAGTCCAATTTGCATTGATAGCTTTCAAGGATTTACTTCTTCCAGGGCAGGTGTTGATTCAAACAGACAACACAACTGTCATGTGGTACATCAACAAGCAAGTGGGAACGCATTCTTATCCTCTATGCAGACAAGCAATGATTTTGTGGGAGACTGCTCTCAGTTTACAGCTAAATCTTCAGGCAAGGTTTCTGCCAGGAGCACAGAACTCCTTAGCAGATGTGTTGAGCAGACAAATTATGGATCCCCACGATTGGAAATTGGATCCTCATGTATTCCAGAGGTTGACAGTGTTATGGGGAACTCCAGACATAGATCTGTTCGCTTCTCCACTAAATTACCTGCTGCCAAAGTTTTGCACAAAAAGGTTTCATCCCTCAGCTTGGAAAGTGGATGCTCTCTCATTCAATTGGAGCAATCTTCACGTGTATGCCTTTCCACCTCTGCCTCTCCTCCCAAAGGTACTGCTGAAGGTCAGACAGGACAAGCCAAACATGATTTTAATAGCTCCAGATTGGCCTCGACAGCACTGGTACCCATTACTGAGAAGTCTGGTACAGGAGCCTCCATGGCCTTTGCCTTGAAGTGCTCACCTGCTGTCTCAGGAGAATGGTCATTTACTCAATGTCAAACTTCATTCTCTTCATCTGACAGCCTGGCATATTCTGGTTTAAACCCTGGAGGGTCTCAGCTTCCACAACAAGTTTTGAATGTTATTTTGGAGGCCAGAAGGCCTAGTACAAGGAAAGTTTACGCAGATAAATGGAGGAGATTTTTATTTTGGAGTACAGCAAAGGACTTTGATGTTTCTAAACCTAATTTAAGTGTGGCGCTTCAATACCTTACTGAGTTATTGGACAAAGGTTTGTCCTTCTCCTCTATAAAGGTTCATGCTGCAGCAATCTCTGCTCACTATGACTGTGACCCACCATTATTTTCTCAGCCTTTGTTTAAGCAATTCCTTAGAGGGGCAAAGAATATAAGACCCCACGTGAGCTCCTACTCCTGCTTGGGATCTCAATTTTGTGTTGGAGAAACTCACTCTACAACCTTTTGAGCCTGCAGCATCGGCAGAGTTGAAATATTTATCTTGGAAGACTGCTTTTTTTTGGCCATTACCTCTGCGAGAAGGGTTTCTGAATTACAGGCCCTTATGGCAGTTGAGCCTTTCTTAATTTTCCACAAGGATAGGGTGTCTTTGCGTACTAACCCTTCTTTTATGCCTAAAGTGGTTTCTAGTGTGGCTTTAAACCAAACTATTCATTTGCCTACTTTTTATGCAAACCCCCAAAATAAAGGGGAAAAGATTTTGCACACTTTGGATATACACAGACAGTTGCGATATTATTTGAGCAGAACTAAAGGGTTCAGGCAGTCTCAGCAGTTGTTTGTTTCTTTTGCTTTGGGTTCTCAGGGCAGACCTGTTTCAAAACAAACTATTTCTGAGTGGATTGGTTTTTGTATTGCTTTCTGTTATTCCCATCATGGTAAGGAGATTCCAGCTGGGATTAGGCCTCATTCCACTAGGGCTACTGCCACTTCTACAGCTTTTTAAGGGGGGTGGCTACTAAAGATATTTTGGAAGCAGCTACTTGGAGTTCAGTGCATACTTTCTCTAAGTATTACCACCTTCCACTTTACTCTAAATCTAGGGCTGGATTTGCAACTGCAATTTTACAAGGCATGTTGGCAGCTCCTAATGCTTTATAGTTTTGCCATCCTCCCTTACCTCTGCTTTGGGATTCTACCCATATGTAAGGACTGCAGCAATGTGAGATGAAGAACATAGTACAGTTTTGTACCTACCATAAATGTAGATGTTCAAGATCCACATTGCTGCAGTCCAACCCTCCCTCCTTCCCCTCTGTTGTTGAAGGTGGTGGTGTGGTTTGTGTTGTACATATTGTAAATATGGTTAGTGCACGGGTGGTTGGTTGGTTGGGTTTTGCTGGTTTTTGGCTTTGGCCTGTCTTGTTAGGGCCTTCTGACATCTGGGGCAAGAAAAGACTGAGGAAATGACGTCGGTCATGCGCTTTTGTACCCTGACGTCCTGATGTCAGTTTTAAGCGCCTTGACCGACGTCAGCCTAATACTTTGGTATTCGGGCCGACCGAGGACAGCGGACTACCCATATGTAAGGACTGCAGCAATGTGGATCTTCGAACATCTACATTTATGGTAGGTACAAAACTGTACTTTTCTTGGTTCATGTTCTTCTTGTAGTTTAACTACAGGATAGTTGATATTTGTTTTCCTTTTTTAGCAAGCTAGGTTGGATGTTGTTTGTGATATAAATAATGATGTCTCATTGAGGCTTAATTAGTTTGTTTATGAAACTGCTTAGCTTGTGACTTTCCCCATGAAATTTAATGCAGCTCCTGTAGGGAGAGGTAGTATATTGACCATAAGGACCAATGTAGTCTTAAGGTTCTCCTCCCTTATCCTCTGACATACCTTTAGATCAGTGATCTTTGTGTGATTATCCACAAATTTATGTTCAAGGGCAGGATGCAGAATTCACATTTTAGAGCGTGTTTGCTCAAATTTCGTTTTATTCATTCATTCATTCATTCAGAGAAAGAGTTGGAGCCTCCTTTTACAGAAGAGGTTACATATCGGTTATCTGCTTGTGGGACAAGTCTGAGAGGATAACAGTCGTCATGAGAAGTACTTTTATCCTTGGGAAGGATATACAACATAAATAAAAGATGCTTTACTTTTACACCATTGCTGCTTTTCTGTCATTCCTAATGATACAACCCCTCAGACTCAAGTTGTTTTCCCTTTGGTGGATTTAGATGACTTGGTTCCCTATTATACAAGCCCTGAAGGTATAATTCAGATTTGTTGTCTCATCTCTTTTGTATTTCATGGAAAAATTGGCTTTGATTATGTACTGTGACTGTTTTATGAGTTCTCACCACCAGAGTGAGTGAAGGAGTGCCAGAAATTTTGATGTAAGCAGTTCTTCTAGGAGTCTTCCACACAAAATCTGTCATTTAAAAGTCCAGCTTCCCCATGAAATGTAAACTCTGTTATTAGGAGACTTTCACTTCCATCTATTGAACCTGTCTTCTTTATATCCTGCAAGTCTGTATGCTGAAAAAAAAAAAAAAAAAAAAGCTTTCCTTTTGATTGTTGGTCATCCAGAAGAAAATTCTGAGCTCCAGGCTATGCTGTTGCATAGAGACTTAACATCTTCTTAAAGACACGTAAGCCATACTGACTTAATTTCAGGGATAACTCAGATATGGCATGACCAAACATTCATGTGGTTCTCTGATCCCCCCATGACTCCCGCACAGAAGCAGAACAACTCCACATACACGTGGAACTTGCTACCAGAGCAGTTTGGCTTCCCACCATATACTGCTAGCATTACCAAGTCCGTCATACAGGTAGAACTGTTGCTTTGCTGAAACAGCTCATTGACTTCAGTGGAGTGCTTTGTTGCTTCAGAGTTGTACATTGGTAGCAGTCACCAGTGTACGAGTCCTAAGTTTCAGCATTGCAAGCTTCATTCTCCTTTTGTAATGAGACTTGCAGCTCCACTGTTCAGCATTAGCATACTTTGAATGAAAACTGGTGTGTGTGTGGTTAACTACTCAACATGTTGTACTTCTCCATGCCCAAGTCCTGCGAGACTCCAACCCCATAATCTTATTTAGTCTTGGGGGGGGGGTGATTTTGTGACATGGCAGGGGGGTGATTTTGTGACATGGCAGATCAGAAGTGAAGTCTTCACTAAATGATCACTGCCTTCTTGCATTTGATTTTCACAGAGCAACTCATCACTTCCCCTGCAAGTGTAGTCCTCACCCTGCTATGTGATTTCTCTCATTTTGGAGACGAGAACTAGTGATTTTAACTGGCTGCATGTATGTGAGCAGAAAAGCATCATTTAGTAGTTAAAATGTGTACTAAAATTAAAGGCATCTATTTTATTGCTGTATAAACAAAAATATGTGCTGTCCTGATGACAGAATCACAAAAGCTGGATAAGAAGCAGATGTGTTTTCAGGTAAGTAGCTTATTTGATTTATTGTAAGCAAAAAAATAAGCCAATACTAACTCAAAAGAGGTGCCCAATAGATATGAGAAAGCACCCAGTGAGAATAAGACAGCCAGCATCAGTAAAAGAGATACAATGACTGGTTAAAATGTTTCTGGCCCGCACTGGAAAAGTAGTAAGAGCCAATGTGAAGCTTGTTTCTGGGATACGATAATTAACTAGCATACTGATATGTGACCTGCACATCTTACACCAGGTCCAGCCAGCTTGATGTTTTTAATTATGATTTTATAAATAAAATTCCATCATTAAGTGAGACACTGGTTGCATCTGAATGTGTAAGGAAAGAAGGCTTGGAATAAAAACTGGAAATGAGGAAGTATGCTGATCTGAAAGGTCAACATAGGGAATACATTTTTCATAAAGAGCAGTTTGTATAACTGAAATTAGGAGAAAAAACAAAATTGATCCCTGTTCAGACATGAGATCAGATCAAACTGTTCATGTTAACTGTAGGCAGTGGGAGACATTATTTAGCAAAACATTATTTCTTTATCAGATCCTTTCCAGAATAGTTTGCATAATTTAATTATACTCCTAATACATCATGGATGTCACCCTATGTTTTCTTGATTACCTGCCTGTCAGAAATCAATTGCTTAATCATACTGGATGAAAAACAGTGGTTGCTGAAGACTTTTCCGTACTGGTTTGGAGAATTTTTCCCTTTCCCAATGTTGGTGTTGACTGGAGAGTTGGTATATGGATGTTCAGGGATGTGGGAGGTATAGAGGGGCTTGCCTCCCTCTAAAAAGCATTTTGCTTTGATGCATGCTATTGGAGCAAAGGTTATTTTGCAGTTGTGATGAGTTTTGATCAACAGAATGATTTTCTCTGGTGAATGATCCTCAGTCTTACACAATTGGTAATAATGATGAAAACCATTCTTACCATAGTAGATGGTATTAATGGGGCCTGTTCTTATCATGATAGCCCACTGCCCATAATAATCATACAAGACAGTTGAGAAATCTGGTTATTTAAAAAAAAAAATTGTGAGTTTGAATATAGACAGAAATCTAAAGACATACAAAGTTGAAAACAGCTGTGCACATGTATTGTTCGGGAAAGTTTAAATGTTTTACCCCCATTAAAAATATTCTGCTCAGGAGTTTAAATGCACTGTATACTATTAGATGGCAGGGTAGTTTTGAACACTCAAGGAAGCATCAGTTTAATGTTTTACAGTACATTGCCTTAGTGAAATTAACTGGAAAAGCATAGAGTTGTAAAGAATTGCTGACTTTGAGATTGCTTAAATGAAAAAATGTTATGCTTTATTGCATACTTCTTAGTCCCTTTACAAAAATGAAAAGATGTGATAATGTGGTTTACAGTAGAAAAGCCAGATTTGATGGTCCAGCGGCATGTAGATGTGACAAGCGCTGATCTCTGCCTTCCTCATGAATTGGGCGTAGTGCTGTATCAGAGTGACTTACTTTTGCCCTTTTAAGTCCAGTCATTTCCTGTGATTCATTTGCAGCTCTCCTGTTAGCTGAAGGTGTCAGGCTTGTTGCTGATAGGTCAAGTTGGAGACTCCAAGAACATATATGCTCAGGGCATTATGTATAAGCCTTGTTAATATACAGTGATCTACTGTGGATTTCTGTTTATGCTCTTCACTGGAATTTAGACCTGTTGATTTTCACTTGGCATGGCTAATTGCATGGCTATGTGGCTGTTTGTTTAACTGAAACATATTATTTTAAGCTAACCGTATCGCAAGAATGCCATTTGTTTAGCATGAAGATTTGCAATTTTTTTTCCCTGTATTGCATCCCTGCTACATGCATTAACTGATTTCTGCCACTTTTATGTATTTTGGGGCTTTTTGTTCACTGTATCAAAGAACGGAACTAGTGAATAGAATTGAAATCACTAGAGTAAAGACTGAATAACTATGCAAGAATTAAGGGTATATTCTGATGGAAAAGTATACTAAAATGTCATCTCTGCTTTTAGAAAAAGAGATTGTGACTTTTGACTAATTTAGTCTGAAACTTATTTGAACGCAGACTGTGTCTCCAGCTCCGAAGGACTTTGTGAAAAGGATGCAGTCTCTTCAGTTAGATTGTGTTGCAGAAGATCCAGACCCTCTCCACACAGGTGACCGTTTTTGCTTGTTTAATGTGAAGTGATTCTGTGAAAATAATATTTCAGTTTATTTGCTTATGGTGTTCTAACTACACAAGTACTAGATGCCTTTGTACATTTGGGATCAGTCTTGTGACTTTTCAAACTGAATATTTCTTTCACTTTTGGGAGAGTATTTTGCATTCTGCTTTGATGCTAAACACCAAAATATCTACACAGAGACCTTTAGGCCAATCTGTGCTTGTGTAGTTTCTGAACTGGTTTGTTGTGTCATTGATGTGTTGTATATCTGTTGTAGTGTAGGTTTTGCCTAACGCCCTTGTGTTTGCTTTCTGCACCACTAGTTCACATTTTCCTTGAGATTTACTGTCCCTTGAGACTAGCCATTCTTACTACTTAGCACTATTTTCAGTAAAGCGTTTCCTTTATTTTGTCTGAGAGGTTTTCTTAAATGACTTCTTAAGCGAGCAGAGGGCAAGTAAACAACAAACAAATAAGTAAGTACATATAATAAGTTCAAAGTGGAGAAGTGCATATAGCAGAGTCATAGCTAGGTATTGTAGCACTTGTGCAGCTCCCCATTCTGCTGTTCCCTTCAACTTAAAAAAAAAAAAAAAGGTTCATGTTTAGAAACTGTATCAGGCTGCTTCCTACAGATGTAACAAGTAGCTTGCTACAGTCTGAACATAACTGAGCACTGAAGATCTTCAACCCTGACTACAAATGCAACATTGGCATTATTTTCTGAATGCCGCTATGGTACTGCCACCCATTTAGCATCTGCTGATTGCATCTGGGCAGTTGCCTCTTCATCCTGCTATAGCCACATCTGTGGTATTTGGTCTGACTAGGTTTTAGTAAGATCAAGTCCATGTGAAAGACTCATGAGCAATCCAAACTCTCTTTTATTACATTTATTCCCATATACACTACTGTATGAATCGGTGAAAACACATCAGAAAGTGTGAAAGAGAGAAGTCACACACACACACACACACACACACACACACACACATGGACGGACAATTTAAAGTGCATTAGTCACTTTCAGAAACATCTTTGTTTTGCATCTACTTTCATTTCCCATTATATTCCTCTCATAGTTGCAAATGATTTTACAAAAACTGAACTTAATAGTGTGTTGGCTAATTTTTAGTTTCATGTTTTTTTCTATAATGCCACCCACAAATTATTTCTTGTTAGGTACTGAGTAGTGATTACCCATAATACTTTACAGTCATGCGTTAATCAGAAACAACATACCTATTTGGAGTTGGACATAACTTATTTATATTTTGCTTTGACTACTACATAATCACTGTTAATTTTCAGTGTGAGGTGTTCACCTACAAGAACTAGTTGACAGATTGACTTTATAGGAAGTAAAAAACTTAATTTATCTTGAAAATACAGTAATTTAGGAAGTGAAGCATTGTGGGTTTTGTCTTTCATGATGTCATGGCAGGTATTTCCATTTCTGAGAAAAAAATCCAGGGGCTGTCCTTATCAACAAATTAATACACAAAAACAATATCACTGACAACTGCATAATTTGGTTTTGTATATGGTTAGGAGGTTACATTCAACTTCAAAGATTTGTTACTTTAAACTTGCTTCCAAACATGACCAATTTACTTTAATCTTGCTAATCTGCCTACTATATGTCTTTGGAATGTGGGAGGAAACCAGCATACCTGGAAAAAAGTCTTTTGAATGTAAGAAGGACATGCAGACTCTAACAGCTTAGGCTGTATCTTGGGGGGGGTGGACATCCAGGTCTGATGACACATTCATCTCTGGCTTCTGTACAAAGCTGATGTAATTTTTGTGAGTTGGCATTCCCCTTCACCCATTCTACATCTGTGCCAATTTGTATATTGGTACTTTTCACTGATCAGCTGGCCCCACAACTCTCCCCACAGGACAATAGGGCCCAGGTTCTGCAGCACTTTGCTTCATCTTTTTCATCTCCAAGAATGTGCTCTTCTTCTTTGAAGTTACCTTCTCCTGTGGTGCATAAAAATGGCCAGGTGCAAGGTGAAATGTACTGATTCATCAGTGAGATCTTAATCTGCTCATATGAACAATGAAGAGGAGGACATAGATTTCCCTGTACCCTTCCTCCCAATGATCACAAGCCCACTGAAGTCCTGGAGAGAATGGGAAGGCAGGAGTTCGCCTTCTAATCCTGCATCCTCACACAGCAGACACTACCAAAAGTCTTTAGATCTTTCCAGCAAACTTTGTGTGCAGTTCCTTGTATTTCTGATATAGTCAGAATAGCTGCTAAATCTGCTTGGGCATCTTCTGATACATTGACCTTAATTCCCATGAAACAGCGTGGAACACTGAACCTAATTCCCACGAAAGAGGGTAGAGTGCAGTGCCTTCCTAGGGACTGCAATTTCTGGTCAAATACTGCTAAACCTGACACTTTGGTTTCTGTAGCATCTCAAAAGAAGAGTCCTAGACTGCAAGGTCTGCAGTACATGCTCCAGACAAGAAGTTCTGGGCCATTGATTGCTTAAGAAAGTACATTTACACATACTTAGCCTTTTCACTGAGGTTATTTAATAACTTGGACCTTATAAAGAACATTTCTGATGAAGTCTGTCATAATGCTGAAAATGATGGATTAATTGCCAAGTTGGCCTTTCAAAGAGAAGTTAAAGTCCCAGTCTGCAGCTGTCTTTCTCGTGAAGAATCTTACAGTGAGAGTGGTTTTAATACAGGGGAGGTTCTGATGGAGCTATGACATCTGTCATTACTGTATTGCTGTGGTTAACTAATTTCAATGAAGACACTGAATCAATATTTATGAATGCTTCTTTTCAAGGTTCACAGGATATATCACCCCAAGATTAAGGCAGATGTGGAGAAGATTGAGCAGGAGCATAAAACTTTTACAGCAGTAGAGAAGAAGTTTTTCATTCCAGAGATCCTTCTCAAGAACACAGAACAGTTCATCGCAAATAGATTATTTTTCAAAAGTTAGTGCCTGCAGTATATGTGGTTTCAGTGTGGGCAAGAACAACAAACTAAACACTGTGGAAAAGCTTCAAGCAACTGATTCAGTTTTCAGAGAGGTTCTAGCAGCCTAGAGTTCTCAGCAGAACTTGGTCAGGCATGGTCTTCTTGTTGGAGGACAGCAGCAGCCCTGAGAACTTGCCCAAGTTATGCTTTCTGGACACAGGTGTTTTATGTCCCTTCCTCCAGTAATGCAGACAAATTTCACCATGGAAAGATGAGTGAGAACAGTAATAGGCATAAGTTACATAATTTCCTCTCACCCCCCCCCCCCCCGCAATATTTTTACTCCTCATCGGATAAAAGTGACAGAAATAGAAGCCTTTAGACTCTTAGGAAACTAAATCAGTAAGGATACACTACTACTCCTGACCATTTCTTAAACCATAAAAAAGACTACCTCAGGCCACCTCTTATACATAAGTGACTTAAATTAATTCAAAAAGACACCTTATGTGTGGTGCTAGTGTAAATAATCATTCCTTCCATTGCAGAAGGAGATTGGAAGTGCTTTCGGTCCTCCAGAATGTCTATGTCCACATAAAAATTGACTGAAAAAGAATCTAGGAGGTATCTGCACTGCAGATTTGCACCCAGTCACTATCAATTCCGAATGTTTCCACTCAGTCTTATTTTAGCTTCCCAGGTTGTTCACAGAGGCACATCCACTGTTGTGGAACCCTTGCATCTGCAGAGAGCCAGTGTGTTCCCATATGTGAATGACACCCTACTTGGTAACCTTCCGTAGCACATTTAGTGTCAGTGCAGGAGCCTCGTTAGTTTATTCCATATACTTAGGATAACTTTGAAGCCAATTCTCAGTTTCAGCCCCCTATTTTCTATTCTTTTTTTTTTTTAGGCTGCAGCCTGCACATGCACTTATACAGAGCATAACTACCCACAGACTGTGCTCAAACACTTAAGTCTGAAGTACTCATACTTCTGCAATCCTCTGCAAGTGCTTATCATTGTCTAAAGGAGCTGATTCTTATACTGGCAGACATTCCCGTAATCCCTTGCTCAGTGTTTATATGACAGTTCTCTAGTGTAACCTTTAGAACCACTGGTCAGAGTGTGGACTCAAATGAGCACAAGATTCTTGTATCTCAGACGTGCAGATGACATTTGTCACGGTGGACAGATGCCAAAAATCTGTATTTAGGCAGTCTCTTCCATCTTTCTCCTTCCTCCACAGCAGTCTCCACAGAAGTGTCATTTCTGAAGTGGGAGTGGCATTACACTGAGCTAACAGCTCAGGGTATCCAGATGTCACTAGAAGTCTTACTACATATTGGCATACTGGAAATGAGTATTCCTGCTATCCTTCAAGATTTCCAGGACTCCAAGAGTTACGAGTACTGACCACACAAGGATTTGAAATGCCTAAACATAGTAAGGCCTTATGGATATTGGCTGCCAAAAAAGCAGTTACTAGAAAAGGAAATCAAACTCTAAACCAACTGTAACTGAAGTGGTAAATATTGTAAAGGAGGTAAATGACCTGAAGGTGGAATCTTTAGTAAAGGGAAAGGAGCACATTGCATAGAAATATAATTTTTGGGAACAATACATATAGAATAATATTTAGAAGGAGGAATGAAATTTAGGAGAAGGCAGGAATAGAGCAATTAATGTAATGCTTGAGTGAATGACAATTGTTAAAAAGTGCACATATATGTATATTGCATGAAAATGCCACATTTTTAAAAATGTGTTTAATAAAGATGTCAAAAAAATCGCAGTATAAGTTACTGAAGAATATGTATAGACGATCTAATATGTTATGTTTTAATAAGTTCTAGGTACCCTATGTAAATTAAAAAATTGTGAAGAAATGTAAAGTAACTAACAACAGCTATGTTGGGGGGAATGTTTGAAACAAGCAGGAAGTTTGATTGAGGAATGCATTTTTCATTGGTCTGTTGTCTCAGTGACTAAGGTTTGTGTCCCATTGTTGTTAGAACCAAGAGTTCATTGTTTTCATTTGGTTACTGTCTGTGTGGTGTTTGCATGCTGCCTCTATTTCCATGTTTTTTTCTCCAGGTACTCTGTTAAACCTATCCTTCAAAATGTGTGCTCTTTAAATATATTGGATTTGGCCTTGCTGCGTTGGCCCAGACCATGGTTGAAAAGGTTTTGCATTAAATCATTTTGCCAACTTGACCCAGGCTATGGTTGAAAAGGTTTTACATTGAATTGGTTGACTTAACTGCTTACCAAAAGTGTAAATGAGAAATTCAGTTAATTTGAAACCTTGTAGTGTTTTATGTGTGGAAGAGGGCAACAGTTGGCTCATGCATGCTCTTAACAATGCTACAAATCACTGTCAAAAGGTTAATATATCCGCTGCCATAAGTTCCCAAACATACATTTTATGCTACTGCTCTGAAAGGAGGGTTGCAGCTGCTTCTGGCTGTTGTGTTCTCTGTGTGTGTGCTTTCCTGGTGGAGGAACATCTCTGGACTGTAGATATGCATTTGCGGTGGTTATTATTTTTTTGTGGGAAGGTGTGTGCATGTGTGAAATCTACAACTATGTTGAAATTCTTTTTGAAGATATTCATTTCATGGTGGTATCTTTGCTATCTTTTTTTTTTTTTTTTTTGCCTTGCCTTAACTGAAGGTTATACTTTCTCCAGGTTGTAGTTTTCTGGATTTTTTCCATAATACAGCCCTAACTTTTTTCTTTTGATTGAAAATGAGAGCCATGTGACTTATCTATTGTTTCTGTAGTCAGTATGATAAGTTAATATTAATTTGCTACACTGAATACCAAGTGTTGGCTCACTCTAGGATGTTTTTTTTGTAGTGCAAATACCAGCTTTATTTTTTTGACATTTCTGCAGATAAACCAGGTTCCTTACATAGCTCAGATGGCCTGAGACCAGACAACGAAATGAATGAATGCCTGTTTGCCCCTTGCCCTCTTAATGAACCTGCAGAAAATGAAGAAGAAAACCTGCAAAAAAAATTACAGCTGGAGTATAATTATCACACGTTTGGTAGCCGCATGGATAAACAAAACCACCAGGTCTCAGTAAGCATGACTGAAAAGATCGCACAGGAAAGAGAGAGGAGGGTTTGCAGTGATTCATTTGTCAAGGTGTCTTCTTCAGGAACACCTTACAACAAAGCTGCAGATGTGTCCATGCCATTAGCAGATGTGGGACAGTATGGTAGGAGTGCTGCTAGGACAAGCCCAACCAGTGACAAAACTATACCTCCAAAACAGGGTTTTGAGAAGAATCACTTTGCAAAACCAAGTCTGCAGCCGGGTAAAGAGACTCCAAGTTTAAAGCTTGAAAATTCTTTTTGTCCTGAAGATGCAGATATTTATAGATCTCAGCTTTTAGATCCTTTCACTAAAACCCCAGTGCCTGAGTCATGTGGAGTCCAGCCCTTTTTTCTGCAAACTTATCCAGCTGAGCCAAGTAAGTGTCTTTCTATTTATTTTCTAATGGCATGGAAGTATACCAATTCTGTTTATACTGGGGAGGGGAGAAAGTGCTTTATCAGTAGTAAACTTATTGTATGTATTTTAAAATTAAAAAATAAATGTCTCCAGGTCTACAGGTCCCAGCCAAAGCAAAATCAGTTAAAATTAAAATGTTTGGAAATATCAAAGGGTTGAGAACATTACTTAAAATAAGTAAATAAATAGGACTAGCAGAACAGCTGTTAGGATGTGCTTGCCTTTTTCTACTCACGTAAAACTTAAGTCTGCAACATCAAAAACTTAAATGTGTTCAGCAGTGTGACATCAGAATTAAGAAGAAGTATTATTGAATGAAAAAAATATATATAAACCCTTTTCCATTTTAGGAATCATTCTGTTAACAGTGGCTTAACAGAGTAACAGATGCCTTTCTGGTCGATAAATAATTATTGTAATCACCCCACAAAGGATTCCTAGCCTCCGTTTCTTATATGTGCAGTGAAAATCTGCAGACATAATCCACACTGATATATATGTGGTCAAAGTACTCGTAACACTGTTTTTTTTTTTTTTTTGCTTTCCTGGTATTAGAGTGGGCTAAAGTTGGGTTGGCTCAGGATTTAAATTTAAAATGTTAATTATAACTTTGTCACCATGTAGAAAGATAGCCTTTTTCCCATTCTGGGATAGGTAATAGGCAATTATGATGTCAGACTATGTACATATATATATATATATATATATATATATATATATATATATATATATACACACACACACACACATACAATATATGCGTGTGTGTGTATATATATACACACACACACACATATATATATATATATATATAAATGTATTAAAAAAAAAATATATATATATATATATATATATATATATATATAAATATATATGTGTGTGTAAATTTATAAATGGATATATATGTGTATGGAACCTGGACACTTGTGCAAATTTAACTTTCACCGAAAGTCGAATTCGTGCTCACACATACTCAAAATTGCTGTTCATCGAAGCAACAATTTCGGGTATGTGTGAGTGGTGTGCCGGTCGCACTGCGGTGCGAGTAAGGGAATATTCCTTTACTCCACTGTAGTGCAATCTTGGAGTGAGAATATTTAAGCAGGCGGGGTGTGGGGAGCACAGCTCCCCTGCAAAAACATTTAATTAGTGTGTTTTTTTTTCACAGTTTATCGGAAGCGCTTTTTCGATTAAAGCGCTTTCATTAAACTGTGATCGGTATATATGGATTCAGACACTTGCTTTTTCGAGCAAGTGTCCTAGATCATACACACACACACACACACACACACACAAATATTTATGGATTTGCAGGCCTTGTACTCCATCCATCCATCCATCCTCAACCCTTTTCTCGCATTTTGCACATGGATTGGGGTGTCACTTCAACAGTGACAATCATCTTAAGCCAAAGTTTACACCGCCAGGTGGCTAACCTTGCCACAGTAGTTCATTCATACCTCACACGTATGGGCAATTTAGAGTGTCCAGTCCACCTACTGCATGTCTTTGGAATGTGGGAGGAAACCAGAGCACCTGGAGGAAACCCACGCGACTGCAGGGAGGACATGCAGACTTTGCATGAAGGCACCCCAGCTGATTATTGAACCGGAGAACTAGTTTTTACAGTATCTCAGAATACCAGGATTGTGGCACAACGTTATAAAAGATTGCTGCTTGTTATGGTTGCCATTTTCTTCCTTCCAGTCTTATTGGTAGCAGTCTTCTTTGGATTAACATCTGTCTGTCAGATTTGAGATTCCATAACACTTTTATGTAAGCTAATATCCTTTGAAGGAACATTCCCAGCATTCCCATCTGAGTTGATGACAACTTATGTGGATGTTAAAATTCCCATGACACTTGTCAACAAATAGAGCAGGAGAATTTCCCATGAGTCCTAGCCAAAATTCCACCCATCTACATAAATATCACCTATGGCCAGCCTAATGAGTCTAACCCAGTTAACAGAAGTAAATGAATGCATACATGCATACAATTCACTGGGTTAGAGGCACCGGAAACTATAATCCCCCCTTCCACACACACATGCACACCCACATTGAAGGGTCACAGTCATATCATGTACTGGTTTTAGATTTTATTTAATTTTTTATTCTGACATACACACCAGTGTGCCTGAGTAACAAAAGGCTAATGGCAACCCCCCACTCCCAATATTACAGCAGTGGCATATTTAAATTGTTTGAAAGTATGTTTGGTGTAATGCTAAAGCTTGCATCTTTTTGCATTTTTGTCCATGATTATGGTTATAGCCCCATGTTTTTAGAGAGGAAATAACTGCCACCTGACTTAATTTATTAAATTTGTGAGCAGTCAGTACTTCTAACTTGCTGACGTGGTTGCACTGCCATCAAATTCTTTTGGCACCTACTGCGTATCTTTTGCCATAATTTTATTTATTGCTGCTGTTTTTTCTTTGTTTTTTTATTATGCCCACTACATTCCAGCTGTCAGTTCTACCACAGTCAGTTTGTTTATTTATTAGCTTGTGTGGTAGAGCCAGTTGTGGTAGGCTGTTATCCAAGCAGCCATCTTATTTTGCCCCTAACTCCTGGCAGCTAACATGCACTCCCAGAATTGCAAGAGCTGCAGAGCTTTCCCCTGTGGGTGTGCACATTCCCACACATGCTTCATGAAAGCTACCACATGAATGTAGCTTAACATTGCCAAGCAGATATCCTCATCCTATACAGTGCTTCTCTTTCTCTCTGTCTCTCTAGTAGGTGGTGGTGGCATTGCAGTGGTCCAGACTGCCTCCCTTCCCCAAGACGGATGAGCTGGCATCGGCCACCTACTGCCACCCATCCCCACTCACCTCTTCCAGTGCCCAGGCTACTTTTAAAACTCAGGTTGTTTGGATAGTAGTCAGAGCTTCCTTTCCCTGTGCCACTGCGACTGTCAGCTACTCATGCTGCTTTTGGCACCCTCAGTAACTTGCGAATTCTGAGCTGTAATCATGGAATAGGTTATTTTGTCTAAAAGCAGCCAAATTTAGATCCTCTGCAGCACTCCTCCTTGGTGCAGTAGAGGAAAACAATAGGCCCTAAAAATAAAATAAGTCTAACTGACTGCTTTAGAGCACTGTAGCCACTAAGGCAGACCCAGAAATAGACTCTCTTCTCTTTAGTTATGTAATGAACAAGTGTAGCACCTAGGGCTGCAAAAGTTGTTTGGTCAAATCGCAAGCCAGCAGTGTTCATTTGCCATACACTTTTAACGGAGAGCACGTCTCATATGTTTTTTTTCCACAAGTACAGTTTGTAGAGTTGCTCCTGCTAAGTTTGTCATAGTGGTCCAGTGGAAACTTTTACAACAGTCAAGCGTAGAAGCGTCATGATTAGCGATGGTAAAGGAGAGGGAAGCCACAGATCTTTGTCTCCGCTGAACCAGTATGTTGGGCATTTAGATAGTACCTTGTGAGAATGGAATCAGAAGATGCACATATTATAAACAGATCCAGCTAAGCCAACTGTTGTCACTTGAATAGCTGTCAAGACTATGGATTGTAGGTGTTAGTGATGCATGGAACTAGAAGTACTAGGAGTTCTATTCAGAAAACTGAAATCCTTAGGTGAAACTTTTGACTTGTAGGAGGAAACATAAACTGTTGTGACAGTGGTGCCACGGGACTGTAGGTTAAGATAGAGGAGGTGTCAGGCTCATGAGAATAAAGAGGCTGTTACTTAGGCTGGTTAATGTTCAGGAGCCATTTGACAACTATGGTTTTGGAAGGGTTCTTGGTGTGCAGAGAGGTCATAGACTCCAGGGAGACTTAACCGCATTACATTTGTTCTGTATCAAGTGAGCAGACACAGAGCAGATATCTTTCTTCTCCATATATATTGTCACAGCATGCAGCCAGAGTAAGCCTTCTTGGTGAGACAGAGACAGAAAATGGTATAACTGTTACTTCTCGACAACATTCTCAGTGTGATTACAGTGTTAAAAAGTCAGAAGCTGTACACCCCATGAAGGCGATGTTGTGTAGTTTGCATCAGATACTGTGATTAAATTGTATTGTTCAGAAAATAGTGTTGAAAAACACATCTAATTATCAAGAGAAGTTTATTCTAATTTATTAGTCTAGCTTGATAGAAACAGCTGTTTATTGTCTGATTAACATTATAAATGAAAAAAAAAAGCTTTTCTGGATGATCTAGTTTATGAACCCTACGAGTCTCTGGTTGACAACTAAAACTTATGCAGTCCCCGACTGAAAACTAAAACATATGCAGTAATCCCAGTCCATAACAAATAGTTCTTTTCCTATATGATTTAATTGGTAATTTGTAAACCTTCCAGATTATAAGACATTTTGTTCATTTAGATTATTACCATTATCTTGAGTGCCAGTTTTTCTCACATTTGAGGCAAAACTTCTGATAACTCATGTGTTATTTCATTCCTTGATCAGATTTCTTATAACAGGGACTAAGCATATTAAAATGTTATCAGACTGGATATAGAATTGGTGTACCCAAGTAAAAGGGTTTTTTTTTTTAAAAAACATTTCAGTAGCCCAGAGACTAGCAAAAAAAATAATTTGTCCGTTTAGAAAAGTGTCTTTATTTTATACTTTTCATAGTGCTTGAACAGTGACAATTTGATTAATTTGACATTGACAAAATCATGAAGTGTTTCCTTTGTAGCTGTGAACACTGTGGTAACAATCTGACCAAGGATAAAATTTTACTCTGGAAAAAGTGACTACAAGCAAGAAATAAATCATTAGTACGAAGTTACTGAGAGAACATTATGTATGGAAAATGTTGTTGCATTTGCCCTATTTAGAGGAAGAAGTCAAAAAATATATTATGATTGTGCTTATCTGAGTTGTTCCATATGGCATAGTTAGGAAGAGTAAATCCAAAGAATGGTGAAACTGAAAAGTCACCCATGGAATGTGTGGTGACATATGCTGCCAGAAGAATTTCAGCTGTGTTCTTTTTTCAGCACATCATCTTATAGTTGAAAAAAATGTAAATATTTTTAGGCAAACGGTCATTTATATTCTTACCAAAAATATTGGCAGATAACATCAGTCCTCTGCCAGTATCTGAATTTCTAGACTTTTTTCTTTTCTTTTCTTTTCCTCACTGGCAACAGTGGGGAACATACCCACTGGGAGGATAACAAGTACACACACAGTAAAGTGCAATTTCCCTTAAGAGCGCACAGAGATCACAGTCAGTCTGGGGCTGGTTTCTCCCTCTTTCTCCAGATCCCCAATAAGACTCCCCACTGGCACAGCTGTAAAATTGAGATCTCAGCTGAGTGGCCAAGCTAAGACCTCCAGCACCCTCTCTGTCCAAACAGTGCTTCGTGTCTCTGCCCAAGTACCTGACAAACACACACACTTTTGAGATTTGATTTATATATACGCGTGCACACGCACGCACATACGCACACATCTGTGAAAGGCTGGCACAGGTTTACTAGCTATGCCTCCTTCTGCCAAGACTGTAGGGTAGTTTTCACTGCCACCAGCCAGCTCCTTATTATCTGCTTTAAGGCCCTTAGCAAAGGGTGTCCAATCTTACTGTGTAATGTTACTATTAATCCAGATGGTAGTTTGACCAAGGCCAAGCTAATAGGAATGGCCTGTACAGTGTCACCAAAGAGATATGTGGGTACTCTAAGAGCTTAAATATGCCTCACAGACATCAGCTACGTTTCTTCTTCTTTCGGCTTTTCCCGGTTAGGGGTCGCCACAGCGGATTACCTGTCCGCTCATGATTGGCAGTGGAGTTTTATGGTGTCGATTTGCCAGCCCCCGGCGCCCAACCTTGCACAGAAGGCACACACATGCACCCACTCATACCTAGGGCCAATTTAGACTGTCCAATCCACCTACAGCATGTCTTTGGGATATGGGAGGAAACCGGAGCCCCCGGAGGAAACCCAAGCAACCACAAGGAGGACATGCAAACTCCACACAGAAGGTACCCCAGCCGAGGATCGAACCAGAGAACCTCTTGCTGTGAGGTAGCAACGCTAACCGCTGCACCACCGTGGCCGACCTAGACATCAGCCACAATGATAAGTTTAAGTATCTTTAATAATAAATATTAAAAGAACAAGACAATACTCCGTAAGTAATCAGTTACATCAGAGTTCAAAATCACAGGAAATATTTAAAACAACATTGCAGGACAATCTCAAATAAATAAAGAAAACATCTAAGCTGTACTTTACTATATTCCTATTTGAATTTAAAAGAGTTACAATGTCCTAAAAACCTACTTACAGAACAACAAGCAGGCAGAAGTGGTGAGTGGATGTTTCCAGGTCAAAAACAAAATACAAAAGCCAACCCCCCCGAGAGTTCTTAAAATAATGTCTCAAATATTGCTGCTGGGATACTTGCATGATGACATCACTTTTGTCATCTGACTATCCAAGGTGAACCCCCCCCCCCCATTGCTAGAAACTGCCAGCATTAGCATCTCCCTGTGGAAAAATTACATATCTCTCAGATCTTTGCAGCTGCTGGAAGACATAAAACAGAAACATTTACAAAACAATGCAGAAGGCACCCTAGTTCTAGATAACCTGTCTCCTTGCTGCATTGAAACTAACTTTTATAGCACAATCATAAAACAATTTAATTTTAACTATTTTCTTGACATTTTGCAAGTTAACCCTCTATATTTTAGTTCCCCACTGTTAAAACATATACATTTACACAGGTACAATAGTTTGTAGACATTTCTGTTCTAATCCAGCAGGGTACACTGTGGTCGCACATCTAGGCTTGGTACTATACAAACCCTGTTCAACACACACACTTGTACCAGCAGTTTAATATACACATAACATAAAGTTCTAATACATTTGTAAGACAACCATATGAATCATGTTGATATTTCCAAATGACATATGATTATTTACAAAATTCCAGATAGCTGTGCTGACAGTACCTCCTTCTGTCACACTTCTATATAAATCATATTAATATTCATAAATGACATATTATTATTTACAAAATTCCGGATAGCTGGGCTGGCAGTATTTCCTTTTGTGAAAGTTGGTATTGATATTATCCCAACTGAAAAGGTTTTTAATTATAACATTCTTGCTTATTAATCCACGGTTGGTTCAAATTTAGGTGTAGGGTGTGAAAATGTCATCACCAAGTCATTTTCAATAGATTATGTGCCTTTATGTACATAAATGAAATATGTTAATTCAGCTGATATAGCCTAAGTGATATTCATTGCTGTTGCTTCATTGATCAAATCTACTTCGGGTTCCACATCTTGGGGAATGTGGGCAGTCTTCTTCTGCCTTTTTGAACATACACTTTCAACTTGAGGGGAGCCTTGTCTGTCTTTATAAATTACATTGCTGTTTATCATTAAAGCTGTGATCAACTTAAGAAAGATCATGACCAGAATTTTAAAATCGGCACAAAAACAGTATTTAAAGAATCATTAGTGAATGCCACCTAGAAGAAAAATAGAATTTAAACAGCAAAGTGTTATAACACTTATTTCTGCAGTGGGAGCATGCTTCTTTTTGCCTATATTTTCCTGCTGTTTATCTCATTATACCACTAAGCTGTGGATTGTTACAAGTCTAACAGCTTATACAACACCTTACACTTTCTGAAAAAGCAAGTTAAAAACATAAGCCAAATAAATGTAAACATTTTGTGAAAGGTGCAACCATGCCAGCATAAAGAGCTACTCCTGACAAAACTGTGAAAGAAGGGAAAAGCATTAAGAACTTGGGGACACCAGAGTGTTTTTGGAAATGGATATTTCACTGTACCTTGGGCAGAAAAGAAGCAATCAAAGGATGATGAGAGGCAGGTATGAGGCTCAAGTTGCTATATTCAATTGGCGTCAAAATATTTTTCATGGAGGATCACAAATATTGTATATAAAGAACAATATAAATAGGGAAAAAAGACATAGCCAACTAAGTGTGAACCAATAAGCTGATGGAGATTCTGATTCTCAGTCCTCTGACAATAACAAAACCCCATAGTGAGTCTTTGACAATAAAAACTTTTCCATTGTTCCAAAGGGAAGTACTTGAGCAGCAGAAAGAAAAAGCCCATGAACTGACTAGAAGAATTATGAGTACCTTAGACTTGACCAAGACACTGTTGTTGGAAGGTCAAAATGATCAGAAAGAAGATGAGCAACAGAGCCTTCCAAATGGCTGCACACAGAGTAACAGATTAATTTCAGCTCCCACATTGTGAAAACAGAAACTCAGAAAAGAGAGCCAGTGAATTTATCTTTTTGGGTAAATTTCATTAGCTGGCCAGTAAATGCACTGCCTGGATGCCAGCAAAAAAAAAATCAGAGAACTTGAAAGAAAATCAGTAGTAAAAGATGAGTTAAAATCACTGACTGGGAAGAATCCTGCAGCTGTTCAGCAAAAAGCAGTGCAGGCTCCAGCACTGGTGCAAGATGGCTTCCGGTAATCTACAGGAAGAAAATAAGTCAAATGTGCACAGAGCTGATTAAAATGAGCAAAACACTAAAGGAGTGTATCAACTCAAATAGCAAAATGGCTGGAGAAATGGAAGAAGCTTTAAACAGATATTCAGATGAGGTGATAAAACTGCAAAATTCAAATGTATTCAGATGAGGTGATAAAATTACAAAATTCAAATGTCAAAATGAAGAAAAGGTTGGCTGAGTATGAGACTACTCAAGAAGAGGCGTTCAAAAAATAACAGAATTAGAAGACAGAACACATAGTGAAAACCTGAGATTTTCCTGCTGTACCAGAGAAGCTAGAAGGAACAGGCTGTATTAATTTTATGAAAGCACAAGTAAGTAACTGGACTGGTATTCCACAGCAGGAGTTGCTAATTGAAAGGACACATTGTGCGTATGCTCCAAACCTGGCCATGAGAAAAGAACTCAGACTTTTAATAGTAAAGATGCGTAAATGCGTGACTCTGACAATACTATGGCAGAATTTTAAATTACTAAAAAAAGACTGCAAAGTAGTTGTTGAAAATGATTGCTCACTGTACAGCAGGCAGAAGAGGAATAAGCCTGTTCCAGTAATCAGGGAATGCTGAGAAGCAGGCATGAGATTCAAGCTGCTGTGTCCAGCTATTTTCAGACTTTTCTTTCGCTGAGGGTCAAAATCATTTTCTGATGCAGAACATGTTAAGGAGGAACTACAAACGTTTGTCCAACAAAAAGTGAGCTGTCAAGCAGAAGGATATTCTGTCTCTTGTTCTTCTGATAATAAAGCCCATAGAGAGACTATGCCAGTGAAATATTTTCCAGTGTTTCAAAGGAAAATGCTTGAGAGATAGAAAAAAAGGATTTATTGTATTTGAGATAGACAAAAGCTCAAGAGTTTACTAGAAGAACCAGAAGTACGTTGGAAGTGCCACTGCACTCTCCCTCCTTAACATACCCTACTTCTCATACCTTAATCTGCCTTTTGCCCTTAACTCACTCTTTTCACTAGCTCTCTGTAATCTTCCTTGACTACTCTTTATACTGTCTTCTAAAATCTATTAAGCAAATTGCCTCAGAGAAACATTCTATTGTAGTTGTCTTGCCTTCATGCAACTACATCATGATAAAACTGGGTTTTTGTAACCACTTACCCCAAAAACTATACTTATCTTAATGACATATTTCTTTTTATACATCTTGAAATAGTTATGCTATACTCCTGATTATTGACACTGTATAACATTGTATTGCTACTTAATGCCTTGTAATAATCTTGTAACATTGCTGTTTAATGCTAATTTATAATGAAAATTGTATAATATGTTGGAGCTTTTCTCCCTGGGCCACCGCTGAAAAAGGACTCGTCAGCTCAGTTGGACGATCCCGGTCAACAAATGTAAAATAAATAAATAAATGAAGCAGAAACTGGATTTGGGCTATGGAGATCAACAGGAAGAAAACCAGCAACACATAAATTGACAAATGTGAGTTTACAAACACATTACTATGCTTGTGAAACATGATGGAACAAGAAAACCTGGAAATGTTGGACTACTTTGATAAACTTGTAGGGGACTCCAAAGCATAGCCCTAGTGCATGTCATTAATGTTTGGAAGAACATTTAGGAGAGGGGAAGAGAAAGCGATGAGCTAACTTTGTTCTTAACTGTAGCATTTTTATAATGCATGACATGCACTGCATGCTGTAAAGTAAAGCTTTATCAATTACTTTTGTGTGTAATAGGGGATAATAAAGTAAACAGGTGCCCCTGTTTCCCCCTTTTTTCTTTCTCCTTGTTCATGTCTAAGAAATATAGGGACTGCAGTGTAAAAAGGGAGGAAAAGGTATGGACAAAAGAGCATGATAGAAGAAAAATGATATGCTCTTTCTTCCTTTTTCACAGGGGAATGACTGGATTAAGGCCCTTGGCTTGATCTAATAACACGTTTTAAGGGGAAACAAATAAATTAAAGAACATTGAGTATATTGAAAAGTTTTCATCTAGCAAACAAATGAGTGCTTATTTATAGTGAAGGCAAGTGTATATCTGGTTCTCCTGTTTCTGTGGAGACTATCAGATAACGGCCAATAAAAACAGAGTACTTTCTTTCTTTGGCTAGGAGATGATGTTTTCTGAAAGTATTCAAGTGTTTTTCTAATCTGGGATAGGAGTAAAGACAAGACAAAAGCAGACAGCATTTAGTGAAATTAGAAGCATAGGTTGTACCATGCATCTTAACATGGATAACCTTATTTATATGTTAATTCAAACCTGTGAGTGTGGCTGTCAGTCTGGGACAATTGTTCCTATTAGGAGGGTTAAACTTTATTATTTGAAGGTGTACATAGTTTTTATCTGTTAATATTAGGTTTGTCAATTGGGTTAGACTTTATTATTTGAAAATGTACATAGTGTGTGTTAGTATTAAGTTAATAGGCTTTGGGGGTGTTCTGGGGTGTGTTTATTTTTTGTTGGTTTTCATTAAAACAAAAAGCTTTGTAAGATGTGACATAGAGTCAAATGGATGTGACAAGAAACAACTGTATAAAAGATCAACCTGCCAAGCATTAGTGTATGCATGTAACACAAAAGCTGAAACTAGACATTAAAAAAAGATGTTTACACATGAGGTAGGAATAACAATTTTTTAACATAAAGATAACATTGTCCATATTATTTTTACATGTGAATGGTCTTGCATATATATATATATATATTTATATATCTACTAAAAAGAAAGAGTAGTGAACTATATTAAAATGGAGAGTGCATATAGCAATGGTACAGGAGGCACATTTGAAAAAAAATGAGCATGTGAATTTGATAAAGGAATTCATTGGAATATCTGGGACAAAGGAAAAGGAGAGTACTTGTATGAATTGCAAGAGAAGCTCCAATAGTGGCAAAATAAGGAAAAAAGATAATGGTAGATTTGTAGTACTAAGGGGCTTCTGGCAAGGGAGGAAGATTACATTGGCATGTGTTTATATTCACCTAAAATTGCTATAATGGAGCTTAAGAAATGTCTGGGAGAAATAATCAACTTTCAACAGGGAATATTCTAGTTGGGGACTGGAAGTTAATTTGCAGCACTGTGGATGTGTATGGAGTCAGAAGTAAAAATTTAACGAAAGAGGGTAGATTTTTGGAGAAATTTATGAAAGTATTTGGTGTGGAAGATTTGAATTCAGTAGTAGGAGTTGGACTGAATTTACATGTTCTTCCCCAAGGTACAAAAACTGGGCTAGACTAGACAGAAATTAAATTTCACAGGAATATATACATTTCATTGAATGTTTTCATATGCGTCCAGTAACCATGTCAGCTCATGTGCCAATAACAACCAAAATAAAAATGCAGGGTAATGAAGTAAAAATGACACACTGGGGATTCCCCACCTATCTGTTAAAAAGAGAGGAATTTAAAGAATGTGTAGTGGAAGTTATTCAGGAGTTATTAGGGGAGATAGAAATTTCTTCTAAAAATGTAGCTAGGGAGTGAATAAAATTAAAGTGGAGTTTAAAATATGGTAGAAATAAAAGAAGGAGAGAGATAGTTAAGCAGTACCAATTATTTAGAGGGACTGGCAAAGGTTAAAGTATTATTGAATAGGGAGGATCTCACAAAACAAAAAGAGGAGCAATTGCCGAGTGCTAAACGGAAAATAAGGGTTTGCCTCAATAATATGCATGACTTCAGAAAGATTGCTGTTAAGCAACTGTTGTTGATAACTCCAAATCACAAAAACTTTTAGCATGACTCACACAATAGAAAGTGGAAAAGGTTGTCACCATGCTTAGAGAGCCTGTAACAAGGAAGATAACCAGAGATCCTGTAGAGGTACTAGAAGTATTTTGGAAATTTTATGAAAATCTGTATAAAGCAGAGAGATATGGAAATAAAAAGGTACAAATGGAAATGTTTATGGAAGAATTAAATATGCCAAGGTTAGAGGTAGATGAAGCTCAATTACTAGCAGTTAAGATAGGAGGAGATCATAGGATCATAGGAGATTACCAGGCTAATGACCCTGGTGCCCTTACAAGCCTAGCCAAGAATTTATCCCCAAAAAAGAAACCTCAGTCAGCACCTGTTGCCCCTTACATTGAGGGACACAAGTGGAACACCTGGGACAGATTTGTAGTTTCTCATCCACTCATCAAGGTTGCGCTTGAAGAGGGTCAGCAACATACTTTGTTTGATGTGTACGGGGAGTTTATTCCAGAGACGGGACAGCCTCTGGGAGATAAACCTGTCTCTTCAGCAAGTTTTGTTTGTCACATATTAAATTTAGGCCTTTTGATCAGGTAATGAGCTAGGAGTTAGACTTACGGATAAGGAGAATATCTAGTAGAGCAGGGTCTGAGATTGCCTTGCCTGCCAGACACAGATCACCTCTGAGCAATCTGTATGATACCAAGCAGAGTGATAGGGATTTGAGCCTGTCCACATAGGACAGGTGTTGGAAGCCATGGATTCTCCTTGTGAGGTACTTCTGTGGCCTTTCCAGTTGGTGCAGGTGTTTGGGAGAGGTACACACCAAACAGGGCATTGTAGTAAATTATTGGCCTAATCTGGGAGTAGTTCAGAGAGGTAATAACCTCCTTTTTTCTGGATGCAATCCCTTTGCTTATGAAATGAACCAAGTAAAAGGCTTTTCTGACCACTGCCGTTGCTTGATGATTGAATGTGAGATTGTTGTCAACCGGTGTACCAAGGTCTCTCACCACAGGTTGTGTGCTTAGGGGCTTGCCTTTGATGAGATAAAATGGTGATGTATAAACAATCTACAGAAAAGTCCCCAGGAATAGATGGTATTCCTTTGGAAGTTTGGAAGCTAGGAGGGAAGAAACTGATAAAGATCTGGAAGGTTTTGTTTAACAGTATTTTAAAAGGAAGAAAAACACCAATATCCTAGAAGAAACCAGTGATGAGTGTAATACCTAAGGATGGTAAAGACCCATCATATCCAGCCTCATATATACCCATTTCGATTCTAAACCATGATTATATTAAGTGTTTGTCTGTAGTGGCTAAAAGAATGGCAAAGATGATGCCAAAATTGATAGATATGAGTCGGTCTATGTGTTTTTTTTTTCTCTTTTGGGAGGAGGCGCATTTGACAACATTAATAGGTTCATAGGTTCATAGGTTCATACTAGGCTATCTGCCCGAGGGCATTTACAAGCCTAGCCCATCGTTTTGTGGCTTACGCCACCCCTTTAGTATGGGGAACTATACCCATTATTTTGCTGTGCCTCTGTCGAGCAGTGACACTGAGGTAATCCCTGGGGTATATCTGCAATCTCCCATCCATTGGTCAAGATTTCTCTTGAACAAGGCCAGCGAGGTGCTCTGCCTCACATGTACCGGGATTTTGTTCCACAGCATAGGGAGTCTTTGGGTGATGAATCTATCCCTCCAGCACGTCCTATTAATAGCCGTGTCGAGGTTTAAGTCTCCGCCCTTGTGGCTCTGATGGATCTAGATTTTTGAGGTGAAGCATATTCATCAAATCTGGGTTTGACATGGCCTTGTATGTTAGGCAAAGGTCACCTCTGAGCAAGCGTGGCGACTGAATAGAGCTGGAGTTCTTTCAGTCGGGCAGCATAGGACAGATTTTTGAGACCCTTTATCCTTTTGGTGAGGAACTTTTGTGGCCTCTCCAGCTGCTGCAAGTGTCGGGTCAGATACATTCGAATGGGGCATTGTACTCAATCATTGGTCTGATGAGTGATGAGTAAAGGGAGACTATGACCTCCCTTGATCTAGATGAGAATCCCTTCATGATAAGGTGGGCAATGTAGAAGGTCTTCCTAACTACTTTAGCTACATGGGTGTCGAATGACAGACTACTATCAACCTGGGTCCCCAGGTCCCTGATAACTTCTTCTGTGGTCAGTGGATTGCCACCTATTTGGTAGCTAGGGGTAACCTTGTTTTTCCCGAAGGGTATGACTATGCATTTTTGGCATTTAACTTTAGTCCGTGGCTCTGGCACCAGTTATCCGTTCTGTGAGACCCTTCTGAAGGATATCTGTGTCAGATGTGTTTTCTACTATGGCCCAGTTTGCAGTCATCTGCAAACTTTGTCAGCCATAACCCACCTGTGTTTGCTTGTACTTGGAAAAGTAGATGCCAAACAAGAGTGGGCCCAGGACTGAGCCCTGTGGGACACCACTTGTGACAGGCTTTGAGTCTGACATGGCGCCAGCAACTCTGACCCTGTGGGTTCTGTCACTCAGCCAGTTTGCAACCCATCTTGTGATGTATGGGTTAACATTTAAGCTGATGAGTTTTTCAATGATACCCGAGTGGGGTATTGTATCGAAGGCCTTAGCCAGATCGAGGTAGGCTGTATGGACTGCCTTTCCCTCATCAATGGCTTTGGTGACTATTTCGAAAAAGTCAACCAAGTTTAAAAGGCATGATCTGCCTTTGACAAAGCCAAACTGGGTTGGATCCAAAGTCTGCAAATTCCCTATGTCTTTATTTATGAGGTCCATTATGATCCTCTCCATGGCTTTGCAGATAAGAACAATGATGATCCAGAGGGAAGCAGAATGTAAGAACAATGATGATCCAGAGGGAAGCAGAATGCAAGAAAATACCACTGTTGTTGGTGGGTCTTGATGCAGAGAAAGCATTCAACAGATTAAGCTGGTATTTTATGTAATGGAAACATTTGCATTCCCTGATAAAATTATAAGGTTGATCAGGGGATATATGAGGGATTGGAGGTGAAAAATTAAAGTGGGTGGGATACTCGCTGATAAGTTCTGTTTGAGTAGAGTAGCCAAGCAGGGTGTCCTCTTTTCCCTTAGCTGTTTCTGTTATATTGATGACCATTGGCAAAGAAAGTAAAGGACTCAGGAATTCAAGGATATAATTGTTATGGTAGTCAGGAAAACTTTGCTTTATTTGCAGATGATATTATTTTATACACGATAAAACCAGAAAAGGACATTTCAGTATTATGGAACATTTTGAAACAGTTTCAAGTCTTTTTGGGATGCAAAATTAATGAAGATAAAACAAAGGCAGTCAATGGCTATGAATTATGTACCCACACACAAATTGTTTCTGCAATGCCCATATTTATGGGGACATGAAAAATGGAGTACTTAGCAGTATGGATTGAAAAGGATTCTGTTATGGCAGCTAAGGATATGTGAGAAGAGACTAAACAAAAGATAATACAAAAACTGAGAAACTGGAAGCTCTGTTTTATGGATATGGATAGCAAGATACAATCAGTGAAAAAGGTTTTTAATCCATTTAATTTTATACAAAGGTCAGGCATATTTTTATCAAACAGAGGGGAAGTTCTGGATAGCAATTAATGAATACTTGAAGTATTTTTATGTGGGAGAAGAAGACCACAAGACTCAAGTGGAAAAAGATGATTCTTCTAGTAGAACAAGGTAGTTTGGGATTACCTGTTTTAAAGGGGTATTTTCAGAGCTACACAGTTAAGGCTCCTTTACATAGCACAAGCAGAAAGCTGTAATCCATACTGGAAAGTCATGATTATGAAATGGGAGGGGGACTCATGGAACAAGGAGAGACTGGGATTTTGGATGCAGATCCTTAAGATTAATAACAATAGCCATACAGAATATTATATTCATAGGGTTGCATGAAATATTCTAAGAACTAAGCTAACACTGAGATGGAGAAAGGAGATTCTGCCCATAAAGATGATGTGCAACTAAGGATACAGACAATAGGCAAGGGGGGGGGCTGTAATTTAATGGAGAAAATTGGCAAAGGAACCAAGGTACTGGGATTAAGTAATTGGAGAGGGAAAGATAATAGAATGGGAAGATGCCAAGAATGTATTTGGTCTGCAGGCTAGAGATAGCCTCCCCTATCAAGGACTGATATCAGAATATAGGCAAAGAGAAAGAAATAAAGGGGATCATAATTGAAAGACCAGTCCTGGTAGTGTTTTTAGTGGAATCTAGAATTGAAGCTGCTGTTAAAAAGGGGATAATTAGTTGGGCATATAACATATTGCATGATAACTATAAGAATCAATCAGAGGAGAATAGAAAGGATTGGAAAGATAGATTGGATAAGCATTTCTCAAAGAAACAATGGGTATGTATGTATTATTCCCAAATATGCAGCAGTCTAGAAGATGTAGAATCTTTGTTTCGAAGTGTTTGCATAAATATTTTTATACCCCCAAGCAGACTCCAAATAATTTTTCCTCGGGTAGATTGCAAATGTTGGAGGTGTGATGGGGAAGAAAAAGGTAATTGGGAACATATGTTTTGGTAGAGTAATGAGTTGGCAGATGTTAAACATTCCATGTAGATTATTCTAGCAGAAATACTGGGTGAGCAAATTGGTATAACTAAGGAAATAATTTTTTTGAACTGTGATACAGTATTTGAATTGCCTAGACACAGTAAGGCCTTGGTAAGCCTAATTATGTTGACGGTCAAAAAAGCAATTACTAGAAAATGGAAATCAAATTCTAAACCAACTGTACTAGAAATAGTGAAATTTGTAACAGAGATTAAATAACTGGAAATGGGATGTTTAGAAGAGGCAGGAGCACATTTTTATTTTATTTTATTTTATTTTACATTTGTTGACCGGGATAGTCCGACTGGATCCTTGTCCATTTCCAGCGGATGCCCGGGGAGAAAAGCTCCATACATACATACATACAGAAAAACTGTTACATTAATCAAGTTAAAGCACTGTTACAGATACAATACATAGAATAAAAGTAATTCATTCTGTCATATATAAATCTGATTTGTTATAGAGTAACAATTAGGAAGCAATGTAGGGGTGGCCAAAAGACCTCTTTAGCACATGTTTATATTGCCTGAGTTAGTCAGGATTAGAGCAAGGACATAGCCATTGCTAAATTACATAGAAAAAAAAGATAAATTAGGAGGAATGAGGTTTAAAAGATGGCATGATTTGAATGAGCTATATAATGTTTGACTATGTCTGGGTAGACTATAAGTGAGGTATAATGTTTGCAACTAAAGTATGTCATTATGGTTTGTTTTCATGTATGTAAATGTATGATTGTCTATATCATAAGTGATAATTTATTGAAGATTTTTCTTATTTAAAAAAAGAAAGAAAGAAGACGAGCAACAATATGAAACTAATGAAAAAATAGGAGAACTATAAAGCATTAGTCCCATTAGTCGTCATTTAGACCTGTAAACTGTGGTTTTGCAAAAATTGGTAGTCAAAAACTGTTGGAAGTTAGTTGACTGCCAAACTGGTTGACTTGAAAGTGTAAATTCCACTTTATGTCATTAATGTTTAGACTGAAACTGGAGAAATAGCTATATGAAATGTTTTAGTTATTAATATTTGTATAAAAATTTCATGATGTAAACTGCTTGTTATATTGTAAAGCAGTTCTGTATAGTATGCAGTTAGAGATATTTTAAATATGAGGTGGTAGAGGTTTATGAGTGTCTGATGTATATGCTTATGATAAAATAAGAAATTACTTTTTTGGAATTGTAATGGATTCTTTTCACTATAACAAGATTTAAAAAGGCTGAAAAAAAGTTAGAGTTAATATAACATGATGGTATTGGACTGCTGGTATGGATGTAAAAGTGTATTTATTGTATTATGTGTAGAATTAAAAGGTAATAAAATTCCATTATATTATATGTAGAATTAAATGGTAATAAATTCCCTATTTTTAGAGGTGGATTTTCGGACTAGTGTAATTAGTTTGAGCTATAGACATTTTTATAAGTAAATAAACTTGCAAAGCAAGAAAAAATAATGAAAAGTTTGAAAGTTGTATGTCTTTCTTTCATTTGCAAAGTTAACTGGCTATTTTTCCATTAGCACATACTTTTAACAGTAGACAAAGAGCAAACATTTATAAGCAATTAATCATGAAATGTCTGAACAATGTGTTATAAATGAAATTTACAAGGATTCTTTCTTGCATTGCAAAGTTTCTAGCTGTGTTTTTCCATTAGCAAATGCTTTTAGTTGGAGACGAGGAGTCTACGTGTGAAACCAGCTAACTGAATTCCTGAAGAATGTGTTCTGAGAGAGTTGTACAAGGTACAATATAATTAACCTTTTAAGTGAAATTGGCAAGTTGCTCAGTGAAAATAAATGTTTGAAGTTGTGAAAATGAGTATACAAATACTTTCCTCTTTAGCAGCCTTAGTGCATAGTGCTTAATTTAGTTTGTTTTTGGGAAGCCCCTGCACTTTTTCTTAAGGCTGCACTTTTTCTTAAGGCTGGAATTAATATTTGTTGAAAGCATGCAAGCTGTTTTTCATATTTGAGAGGCGAAAAGAGATTATGACAGCAGTCATTGTAAGTGGAGACACAGGCAGTAACATGCTTTAGCAGAGTTAACTGTAACTTTAGAATACTTAATGCCTGTGGATGCATCTGTTGATTTGGGGCAGCTGCTCCTATTTTGAGCAGTAAACATCATGTATTGAAATTGCATATAATTTCATGGGTTAAATGTGAGGTATTATGTTTGTTTCTTCAATGTTTTATTGAAGCAAAAAGTCTGGAAGGTGTGACATGGGTTCAAATGCATATGGAAAGAAGCAATTATATACAAGTTCAAGCTGCAAAACATCAGTGAGTGTGTGTAAGCTGCAAGTTGGCGGTATATATATTCAGAACTGTCATGCATAATATGTGAGAGTAACTTTGTCAATAATAACATGGAATGTTATGGCCTTGCAGCCATATACAAAAAGCAAGGAGTATTGAATAATATAAAGATGCATATGGTGCAAATATCAATGTTACAGGAGGCGTCTTTGGTTTGAAATGTGAATGTAAATTTAACAAAAAAAAAAGAAGAAGAATTTGAGGATGGACATTCAGCAGAGTATCAGGGACAAAGGAAAAGTGGGGATAATGATACTGATTGCAAGAAGAGCTCCAGTAGTGATAAAAAAGGAAAAAGATAATCTTAGATTTTGTGGTAGGTAAAAGATTATTGGCAGGGAGGGGATTTTGCTGGTATGTATTTATGCTCCACCTAAAACTACTGTTGTGTAGCTTAAGAGAATTTTGGGAGAAATAGTAAACTTTCAGCGGAAATATTGTATATGCGTTGGGACTAGACCCTAGTGTGCAGTAATGAGGATGTAATGCATGGTCCTGGAAGGGAAAATACAACAAAATAGTAAAGAATTCTGAAGATGTACTTGAGAATTATTGGTTTGGAAGTTTTGAATTTAGTAGCAGGAACTAAAATTATTATCCTAAATAAAATAAATGGAGAAGACTGGATAGAAATTGCATTTCACAGGAGCGTGTATATTTAATTGAAAGCTCTGAGACCCATGCAATAACTGTATCAGATCATGCTTGAATAAAATCTAAGATGAAAATGCAGGGTAATGGAAAACATGAGACACTGGTGCTTTCCTACTTATCTTTTAAAAAGAGAGGAATTTAAGGAATAGGTTGTGGATGTGATTTGTAAATTATCAAGGAATATAAAAATTACTTAGCAAGCGACTGGGATAAAATGAATTTTAAAACTTGTTAGATATAAGAGAGAAGGAGAAATTGGAAACAGGAATTATTAAGAGGGAATAACACAGATTAAAGAATTGCAGAAGTGGAATCTCAAGAACAAGAAAAGGAACAACTACAGAGTGCTGAAGGGGAAATAAGGGAGTATTTGGACAATATGCTTGGAGTGTAGAAAGGCTGCTGATAAGCAACTATTTTTTGATAACTATAAAGCATTAAAATAAAAAAAATGTATCACAATTTAGATAACAGAATGTTGAAAGAGTTGTAGCCAAATTTAGAGGTCTTGTGACAAGAAAAATAACCAGTCGTCCTGTAGAGGTACTGGAGATATTTTGGAAAAAAAATGAAAAATTGCATAAAGCAGAGAAATTGAGAAAAAAAAGGCACAAATGGAAATATTTGTGGAAGATTTAATTATGTCAAGGTTAGAGGAAGATTAGGTACACAGAGTTAAGACAGGATAAGATGAGATGAAAAATGGATAAGTCTCCAGGGACGGACAGAATTCCTGTGAACGTTTGGAAATTGGGAGGAAAGAAAGTGATAAAGATTTGGAAGCTTTGTTTGTCAATATTTTAAAAACTGCAGGGTACTAGCATTTTGGAACAATACTGTGGTAGCTGTATTACCAAATGGGGAAAACCCTTTAAATCTAACTTCATATAAGTCTATTTCTATTTTAAACCGTGATTACAAAGTGTTTCTGTCTGCATTAGCTAAGAGAATGACAAAGGTGTTACCAAAGTTGATAGATATGAACCAATGTGGTTTTGTGGAAGGGAGGCAAGCAATTTGTTAGTGGCGAAGGTGGATGAGTTTAAGTACTTGGGATCAACAGTTGAGAGTAATGGTGAGTGTGGAAGAGAGGTGAAGAAGAGAGTACAGGCAGGATGGAGTGGGTGGAGAAGAGTGTCAGGAGTGATTTGTGACAGGCGAGTACAAGTAAGAGTGAAAGAGAAGGTCTACAAGAGGGTAGTGAGACCAGCTATGTTATATGGGTTGGAGACAGTGGCATTGACAAAAAGGCAGGAGTCAGAGCTTGACGTGGCAGAGTTGAAGATGTTAAGATTTGCACTGGGTGTGATGAGGATGGACAGGATTAGGAATAAGTATATTAGAGGGCCAGCCCAGGTTGGAAGGTTTGGAGACAAAGCCAGAGAGGCAAGATTACATTGGTTTGGACATGTGCTGAGGAGAGATGCAGAGTATATTGGGAAAAAGATGCTAAGGATGAAGCTGCCAGGTAACATGAAAAGTGGGAGGCCTAAGATAAGGTTGATGGATGTGGTGAGAGAGGACATGCAGGTGGTTGGTGTGACAGAGCAAGACGCAGAGGAAAGGAAGAAATGGAAACGGTTGATCTGCTGTGGTGACCCCTAACAGGAGCAGCCAAAAGAAGAAGAAGATTTGACAGCATTAATAGAACAATGATGATTCAGAGGGAAGCATAGTATAAGAAAACATTGCTGTTGATGATTGGTCTTGATGAAAGAAAGCATTTGACAGAGTCAGCTAGAATTTTATGAGAAGTGGGGTTAATAAGGTGATATATGAAGGGTCTGGGAAAGACTCTGTTTTATTTCTCGCTGTCAAGCTGTTTTTGAACAAAGGAGCAACTGTTGTTTATATTTACAGCCATTGACAAAGAAAATAAGGGATTCACAGATTGTTACGTAACTGGTGTGGTAGTCAAGAAAACTTAGCTTTATTTGCATTTGACATAATTTTGTATTTAACAAATCCAAAAAAAGGAAATGTCTGTGTTGGTGAACATTTTGAAATGGTTTCAAGTATTCTGGGGATGTACAATAAATGATGAAATGAAGGTTATAGCAGTAAACTGTGTACCCAAACATGAACTGGTTCAGCAATACTCATGCTAATGGGATTATAATAAGATGAAATATTCAATTCAGGTGTATAGATTTAAAAGGATATTGTTATGAGCACTAAGAATATATTGGAAGACACTAAACAAAAGATAATACAAACACTGAGATACCAGAAGCTTTATGACTCTCGTAGTAAGATGCTACCAGTGAAAATGTTTTCAGTCCCTTTAATTTTATATGCAGGGCAGGCATATTTTTATCACCCATAGTAGAAGTTGTGAATGATGATTAATAAAACATTGAGGAATTTATTTTGGAGAGGAAGAGGGCAAGAGTTAAGTAGGTTACATTGATTCTCCATACAACAAGGTGGTTTACAGTTGTCTGATTTGAAGGGATGTTTTAGAGCTATGAAGTTAGAAGTCATATACACGTAGACAGCATTTGTGTTTATCTATTTGCTCGCAGTTGTTTACCAGTAAAGTCTTAACTAGGCAAAGCCCCTTTTCTTCAGAGACTGGGGTGAAAAAGTCCACAGATGCACAACAAATAAGAAAGAAAATGGAAAAGGATGATGCTAAAATGAGGTGGGTTCAAGAGATAAAAAGAGGCTAGGAGTTTGGATACAAGTCCTTAAGGAAAATGACATTGTCCATATATAATATGCATTTATAAATAACAAAAAAAATATTCTAAGAAATAAGCCAGCATGGGCCTGAAGAAATGATATTTTACAAATAAGTATCACTGTAGGTAGGGATATCGAAAGTAGGTAAGAGGGGACTGAAGTTTGCTGAAGAAAACTAGCAAGGGAACCAAGTTATTGGGAGCAAATTTCTTGGGAGAGGAATAGAATACTATGATGAGGCTAAGCAGAAGTTAGGACTACAGGTTAGAGACTACCTTCTCTATCTGGGATTGATAGAGTATAGGCCAAGAGAAAGGGGTGGGGTAGTACTAAGTGAAAGACCAGCTCGTTAATCTGAAGCTGCTATTAAAGAAGGAGTAATTAGTAGAGTTTATAAAATATTGCATTTTAACAATAAGAATCACTCAAGAGGAGCTTAGAAAAGATTAAGATGAGAGAATGGAAAGAAATTTGTAAGGCTCCTGTATGCTGCAAAGTCCAGAAGGTTTAGGGTTTTTCATCATAGTCATTGTTGCAGTACTGATTATTGGGTCTTTCTGCTGCTCAGAAGCCTGTGGCTGTCCTGAATACAGGAGACTTTTCACCTTCCCCTAACCAATGGACATCTGTGCGACCATTCTCCAGATGCCAGGGTATAAGTGGATGTTATTCTGCACCATTTTCAGTTCTTTCTTGCTGTGTGGTCTGATGCTTAACATTGCTTTTACTTTGCTTTGTCAGTTTGACAGTTGGCTTGAATCACCAGAGTTTAAGATGCCTTCAGAAAAGTACTCCGCTGGAGACATTTTTTCTTGTTAATGTTAAAAAAAATAAGTATTTTTCTGGTGGGAAGCAGATTTCCCACAAAGAATTTTATTCACCTTGTTGTTTTGTTTAGGCTGTCTGTTCAACATTGAACCATGCAGAACATTGACAATTAACAGTTCTAAGACCATTAAATGTGGGACCGAGTCCCTTCAGTTACACATTGAGTCAAACAAGGATGTCTAGTATGGCAGGCCAGTTGCATGCCCCAGCATCAGCCAGTTCTTAGGCTCTCCTTCAGAAAAAGTGTAAGGATAAATGTATGAAGGAGCAAGACATCAGGGATTCTGAGAACATTTTGTTGTCCAAGCCCTTGACCAAGATTGATGTAGTCAATGCAGGTGAAGTGCCTTTGCAGCCCCCTGATCTGATGCCTTCTAGACCACAGTCCTCTGGTGTAACCTCTTCAGAGGCCAACTCAATTAAAGTCCTTAGTTTGCAGTCAAACACCAGGCTAATGTCAGTTGGGTCCAAAGCCACTGGGCAGGCTATGGCTTCAGATGCTGGTCTGCTTGTGATCGAGCGTGAGGGGGAATACCTTTGGTCACTGTTAAGAAAGAAATCCTCAGAAATAGGATTGAGGTTGAGGCTGCATGACCAAGGCCTGAGGCCTTCACTTTCCATAAGCCCCTGGCATCCAAATCCAAGAGGCCATCAGGTTTTCCCATGTTCCTTCACAGGACTTAGTCAGCCTGGCCCAGGATTTCATGGATTTCAGAGGACCAGGCAACTTGCTCTGCAGAAAAGATCCTGTGATAGGTACCCACCCCCCCCCCCCCTGGGAAAAGAAAAAAAGGACATTCGCCCCCACGGGGGATTCATATTCTTCATAATCAGAGGATGAGGAAGACTTAGTATATGTGGAACATCTTCCTCCTCAGAGGTTTGAAGATTGTGATTCTGATGACACCTTATCCTCAGCTTTGCCCCCTGAGGATTAATCCTTTGGTGACACCCTTCACAGGATGCAGGAAGCATTGATTTGAGAGTATAAGGAGTTCTCTTAAGACTCAAACTCGTTATAGAGGGCTTTTTGGACCTTCCTGGCCTTGGACCTTTGAGAGTTCCCCCAGTTGATGTAGTCTTGGATGATGTGTTTAAGGACATATCTCTATGCCTCGACTCCTTTCTCCCTGCTACTAGGAAGTCAGATTGCTTCTATAGGGTACTAGAACCTCATATGCACCTTTATGAAAATGCAACGTCAGATCCATCAGTGGTGTCTACAGAATTTGCTAACGGAGCTCCTGGGCATGCACCCAAGAACCCCCTACCAAATGACAGGGAAAACAGGTTGCTGGACTGATTTGGTAAGAAGACATACTTCAGCCACCTTCACCAAAAGGGCTCTCAACTGCAGCTTCCACATGTTCAAATACATTGAGTTATTACAGGAACAGATTAAATATAAGGTAGAGAGAATACAAGACAAGAGCCTTCAGAGGGACATCCAGGGCCTGTGTAATGCCTCAGTGTAGCTATGATGGTCTTGATGCTTCATACAGAATAGTTGCAGTGGGGACAGTTACTCATGGATGTACATGCCTGGCTGAGAACTCTGCCTCGCATTGACCAGATAAAACATGAGCTCCTTGATGCCCCTTAGGACAAGGAGTTTGTTTTTGGACATCCAATTAAGAAAATATTTGATAAACTTGATAAGAAAGGGAAACAAATGAAATATATCAAATAATTCTACATGTCTCCCACCACTAGATATAATAGGAACTATCCATCCAAATATTGGCCCCTTTTTGGCTAAACATGAGAAGACTAGACAGAGTAATTGGACAAGGCCAAGTCTGGAAAGAAAGTGGCAAACATAGTAATGTTCAAGACCTGGAACAATTCCCGCCCCACCACAGAGCAGCTGTGCCTATCTCCAGCACCTCCCTTCCCCTTGCCAAATTCCACCACCTCCCTTCCCCTTGCCAAATTCCACCACCTCCCTTCCCCTTGCCAAATTCCACCCCAATTCAGTACAGTCTCCCAGCCCAGCCCCCCCCCCCCAAGTGTTAAGACCATCAGCTTTTTACCATTGCTGGGAA
Source organism: Protopterus annectens (assembly GCF_019279795.1). Lineage (NCBI taxonomy): Eukaryota > Metazoa > Chordata > Ceratodontiformes > Protopteridae > Protopterus > Protopterus annectens. Next base: position 1,104,011,941 of record NC_056731.1, read on the forward strand.
GATTTAACCTGAGCCTGGGTATTGAAAATCATAAAAGAATGCTTTGACATTCAGTCTTGGGGGGGACTCCCTTCCTATAGATCCCACTCCCTCAAAAAAAAAAAAAAAAAAAACAAGAAAAATGTTACCTATCATTATAAATGCCCTGTTAGTACAGGGCCCCATTCAAAGTATTGCCAAAAAAGAAGTAAGCACAGGGTTCTACTCAGGACTGTTTCTCTTGAAGTAAAAAAGAAGGGACTTTGTGACCTATCCTAGATCTCTCAAGGTTAAAACAATCTTTATGTTCCCAAATTCAAGATGTTAACTGTGAACATTTTATGTCCCTTCACTTTTCAAGGGGTATGGATGGTGGCTGTGGTTTTGAAGAATACATACCTTCATGTTCCTGTAAGCCAGAAACATTAGAAGATATCTGTGTTTTCAGGCAGGGGATTACGTTACAAATTTTTGGTCTTACTGTTTTGCTTATCTGCTGCCCCAAAGGTTTGTACCAGATGTCTGGTACCAGTCATTGCTTTCTCCAAAAACACTAGAAGTCCATATCTATCCTTATCTGGATGACTGTCTGAATCAAGTAAAGTCTTCCCTAGAATTTCAGACAAACTTGCAAATCACCATGGATTGCTTTCAGAAGGTGGGTCTAACCCTCAGCCTCCTGAAATCAAAACCACAACCAAGCACAAGAATTACTTTCCTGGGGGCAGTCATAGATTCTGTGCAACATAAAACCTTTCTTCCTCAGGATAAAGTCCTGTTTTTATCAAAAAACCTCAGAGACCCTCAAACCAGGTGCTCCATCTTGGCAAGGGAATTCCTCAGTGCCCTGAGTTTCATGGCTTCATACATTATCATAATTCCCTTGGCAAAGTTGTATGTGAGGAAGCTGCAGTGGTTCCTAAAGAACAGTTGGGTGCAACATCTACTGACTCCAAAAAACAATAGTTCCTCTATTAGCATGCCTAAAAAAAGCACATCTTATAGTGGAAGGCAAGTATTCATACAACCCTAGGGGCCCATTTCATTCTTCCACAGGCAATACAAACTTTAACTGCAGACAGCTCAGACAGGGCCTGGGGGACCCACTTAGGACATCTCAGAGTTCAGGGGACTTGGGAGAGGCAGCAGGCAAAACAATATATCAGTAAGAAAGAGATTATGGCAATTTTCTTTGCCATGAAAGCCTCCAGAGACTAGCTGATTTCATGAGACCTTCAAATTGAACAGACAGGTACTGCAGTTATGTGATGCATAAGTGGGGGTGGCACTGTCTTACCCCTCTGCAGACTGGCTGTGAATATCTACATACTGGCACAGCGGCTCAGGTAACACCCATAGCATACTACATCATGGCTCAGGCCAGTTTCCTATCAGAAACTGAGAGAAGTGCTCCTTGACCCTAACGGATGGATGCTGAAAAGGGAGATTTTTCTTGATCTCTTTCACTATTGAGGGGTCCCAGACATAGATCTCTTGGCCTCTTCAGAGAACAAACAGTTGAACAAGTTCTTCTTCAGAACCTGGCAAACTGAGGCATGGAGAGTAGATGCCTTCTCCTTCAAATGGACATGCTTCTTACTGTATGCCTTTCCATCAATATCTGGTACATCTAAATGTAGGACCAGACAGACACAAAATTATCCTAATTGTTTCTTTCAGGCCCAGACAACACTGGTGTTCCCTTCTGTCTCTCAGTAGGAGGAAAGCCAAAACTCTATCACTGGTCATGGACCTGCTCACCCAGAACAGAAGGTTTGTAATTCACCCAAATTTAACAACCCTTAGCTCACAGCTTGTTGGATTGGATTTTGACTCTATCTACTTTGCCCTATTCTGAAAGAGGCCCACAAAGGAAACACTAGGAAGTCTTATTTAGCTAAATGGAAAGGGTTTTCTTTCTGGTGCCAGTTCACAAGTATTCTGTCTTCACACGCTAACATATCTCAAATACTTGAATACCTCTCCTACCTTTTCAAACAAGGCTTATTCTATTTACTCTCATCCACCCTATAATTTCTTAAGGGGATTATTCACCTCAGACCACCTAGAAGGGACCCTGTCCCTCCCTGGGACTTGAATTTTATGCTTGAAAATTTTGTGCACCATTTGAACCAGCTGCTTAAGCCCCTATCAAGCTTTTAACATGGAAAACCACTCTGCTGTTAGCTCTCATCTCTGCCAGGCATGTCTCTGATCTCCAAGCCATAATGTGAAAGGAGCCCTTTATTACCTTCCACAGGGTTAGGGTCATCCTTAAAATTAAACCCTCCTTTATGCCTAAGGTGTTTTCAGAATTATCCTTGAATCTAGCTACTCATCTCCCTATGTTATTACCAAATCCACAAAGCAAAGGAGAAGGGATTTTGCATTCCTTAGACATGCACAGACAAATTTCTGTAGTAGCTAGACAACTGTTCACAGCATTTCCTGAAGGTAAGCAAGGGAAACCTGTGATAAAACAAGCCATTTCAAAATGGATTTTTAATTGCATCACTTTTTGCATTCTCATTATGGAAAACAACTTCCTTGTAAAGTCAGACCTCATTCTATAGGCATAAATCCACCACTACTGCTTTTCTAAAAGTGGTGCCCACTCAATCCATTCCAGAAGTTGCAACTTGGTTATCTGTCCTCACCTTCACTAAATGTTAACAACTTGGCTCAGTTTTGAGGGCTAGAGTTGGGTTTGCCCCTGCCATTTTGCAAAGCCTCTTGTCCCTATCCAATACCTTTGTCCAACCACCCTCTTAAAAGCTCTAGGAATCTTCCCAAGAATCAATACTGCAATGTTGACTACAGCATAGTACATTTGTGTCTACACTTACCATGATTGTAAATGTTCGAAAAGATCATGTTACAGTACCTCTTCCCACCTTCCATCCCCTCTCTTCTTTCTTGAATCCTCTACTTGGGGTGAGGTAGGTCTCTGTTCCCAACTTAAATACCCCCCATTTTGGCAATCTCCCCTTTAGATCAGGGTCCTTGACCTATACTCAGGACCATTGGACTGTATTGTCTTGATTGACAAGAAAGATCTGAAGTTGGCGATTACGTCTGTTTTTTATTGTGATATCCAGACTTCAGTAGGCACTAATGTCCCCTGGCTAGGGTGTGGTGAAAAGACTCTGTATTGGGCCAGCCACAGGCTTCTGCACTTCAGGAAGCCCCATTGATCTACTCATGCATCTACAATTATAGTAAGTATAGATACAACTGTATTTTCTGGATATTATAAAGGAAATAAAATAACTGGAGGTGGGTTATTTAGAAAAGGGAATTAGTTAATTTCAGAAAAATAAATTGATTTTGTGAAAAAATACATGCAGAATAAAATTCAGAAGAAAGAGGAGTACAGTTTAAGGGAAGGCAAGAAGTGAGCAACTTATGGAATGCTGAAGTGAATGAAAAAGAAAACACTATATGTGTACTACATTTTTCATTTCTGTGTTTGCAAACCAATGTTATGCTTAAAATGTGATAATTTAACAAAGTTGATAAAAAAGGTGCATAACTTGTGATGTAGATATCAGTGACAGTTTACTTCAGCATAATCTAAGGTTTCTTTTCGTAGGTTCGTAGGTTCGTAGGTTCGTAGGTTAGTACTAGGCTAACTGCCCTTGCGAGCCATTTTAAGCCTAGCCAATTATCCCTTGTGAGATTCAAACCCTGCACCCTGTGTTTGTAAGGCAAACACCTTAACCATTAGACCACCCTCCCAACCCTTGATGCCATACTGTAGTCTGTAAGTCATTTGATTTTGGAAAAAGAAATGTACCTGTGAAAATATTGCATATCATCACTACTAGCAAGCAGCTAGCAGTATCTCCAGTGGTGTAATATACAAGGATAGTGACAATCTATTTTTCTGTCCCACACTGTGGCATTTCACACCATGCAGCTCGATAACACGTAGCTCTCTCACTTAGTAAGTTATGAATGTAAATATTTGAATATGAATAATGAACGATTTTAAATTATCAGCCATACTGTTATTTTGTTACATACACCCTGTCCTTTCTCATGTTGCCTATCATTAGTTGGTAAATTAGTTAAGGAAGCCATTTACAAAAAGTGTCAGGACACCATAAGGAGCTATGGATATTAAATGGGAAGTATACAAAAAAGTGCGCTATAAGTGTGAATGAATTAGTCTATCTACAATGTCACATACCCTCACGAAAAGGGATGTGCTTGGTTTTGCTGAGAAGTCAAGTATCACCTTTTCCCTGAGGTAGGGTAGTTTGGAGTTTGAATAATTAGATAATGGGGTTTGAGGTGAAGCTCGCTTGTCTTGCTCCCCTTTAAAAATAATAGTGTCCCAAGTGTTTTTCCCCTTTAGTCTGCTTTATGAATTAAAGAAGATGGTTTAGTTCTTTTTTTGTTTTGTGGCTACTTTAAATATGCTTTGGAGTGCTTAAGACGTTTATAATGGAGTACAGGTGTATAATGCTATATTTGTGTCAGGGTTCAGTATTTTTTAGCACTCTGTGCCCCTGATATTTGTTGATCGTTGTCTCACCCTTCTAACCAGTCAGTCCATTCTGTCCCATTTATCACAGTGAGAATGGACTGGGAAGCATAGTCATTAAGATAGCCATCAGGAATGGTTCAAAGGCTTGCCCTACCTTCCCCCATTGACGCGTGCCTCAGACAGTGAAAGGGGGACATAACAGCTGTCTGACAGCACTAGACATCCCTTACTTTTGCAAAGAACATTAGCAAGTAGTCTGTACCCGCGGTGGTGGTGCTGCGGTAGAGTTGTCGCCTCACAGTAAGACGCTGTCCGGTTCGATTCTCAGCTAGAGCGTCTTCTGCGTGGAGACGTGCGTGAATGGGCGTACCTTCGTTGAAGGTTGTGCGTCAGGCCTGGCAAGCCAGTACGTAAAAATCAACTGCCAATCGTTAGCGGACCAGAGTTCCGCTGTGGCGACCCCTAACCGGGAAAAGCCGAAAGACACAAACAAACAATTAGCAAGTAGTCTCTCTTTCCAAACTTGGTAAGAGGTTTTCCCAGTCGCCTTCAGAGAAACCACACTCATGTATGTGTTTCCCAAGCACCCACAACCCTCCCATCTCCCTGGAAAAGGTGAGTGGGATATGCCCTCTCATTCCTCTCCCTCCTGCTTGGCTCTTCTGGTGCCAGAATGACTGTTCAAACTCTGATCTCTTCTTCGGTCGCAGTAAGGACTCCATCCCACTGTGCTATAGAGCCAGGCAAATTTTGTATTGTTAATGTTTTGTTTTTGCTGGTGAGGTAACTTTTTTTCTCAGTTTAAACACTGTATGATGCTAAAATGTTGGTATTTAATGGGTTTCCGTGTTGTAAGAAGTGTTTAAGAAGGGATTGGAGTAGTTTTAGTGTACTTAGTAGCTATTTTTGTGTTTGAGCAGCATTCTGCTTTTCTTTTCTTTTTTTTTTAGTCCAGCCATTTTGACTGTGATCTTCAGCAGTGTCTCAGTCTTTATGTAAGAAATTTATGATGTTTATTAACTTGGAGTGAAATCTTTGGGTCGGAGTGAAATCTATGGGTCGGAGACATTAACAGTTGCACTAAGTGCCGCTATTGTGTTGGTGTTGCTCTGTGCCATCAACACAATGACATTCTATTTGGCATTCATTAAATGGCTGTACATGTCATATAGAGCCTCAAAACAAAGTGAAATGGCAGAATATACTAATGACAGCATAAAGAGTTGAATTACATGCTAATTAACTAATCCAACATGGCAGAGCTATTCAGGAAGCTATAACATAAGCAACCGTGTACACATGGTGCTCACTTTTGGTTTGAACTCCAAAACCCTTTGTAATACAGGCAGAATTACACTTAGTAGCTATATCTGCAACAGACTTTAAATCAAGAAGCTGCTGTTGCTGCCAAACGTCAGGCAAGAACTAGAAGGGTGTTTAGACCCCATTTGAGTTACCATGGACTGCATGACACAGAAACTGCAGAGAGATACTGGGTAGACAGGGAAACACTAGAGGAACTGTGCAACCTCTGCTGCCCCTGCCTCAGGCCCAGGGAAATTGTGGAGAGCCCATCCCAGTGGAAACAAAATGTGCAGGATTACGTATACTAGCTACTGATACTTTCCAGAGACCACAGGGGTGAATTAGGGCATCAGACTCTAGAATATTACATCAGTTGTTAAATGCAATGATACAACATGCAAGGGACCACAGAAAGTAAGAACCATACAGGAATTTTATGCAGTAGCACACTTCCCCAAAGTGTTAGGGGCCATAGATTGCTCATAAATAGAACTAAAAGCCCCATCCAGTTAACAGGGAAGGAAGTACATCAACAGAAAAGGATACCACTTTATAAACTTTCAGGTTGTCTGCAATGCCTGAGGGATAATCTGCAATGTCTGTGCAGGTAACCCAGGCAGTTTTCACGACTTATACATATGGCACACCTGTGAGCTGTACACATAAATCTCAAGCTCTTAGGGCAAGAAATCTGGACAAAGCATAAAATAATGGGGAGACAAAGGCCTAAAAATAGGGACAAATTTTGCTGTTGTAAACTTAGATAAACTAAATATTGCTGTTATAAACTTAGAAATTTGATAGAATAATATGATTTGTGTTAGCATGCATTTTCAAGGATGTGAAGTCTGAAACACAAATGTATGTCAATATTTATTTGCCAGAAAAACAGATATTTTATGAGAAACAGACCAAAAATATGAGGCAAAAATATGGACATTCTGCAAAATATGGAGAGTTGAGAGGTTTGGCTGTACACAAGGGTTGCTAGGGATGACTTTCCACAAGGACATCTAGTGGGAGAGGCATACTATGCACTGGAGCCCTGGCTTATAACAGGTATGAGGAACCCACACAACCCCACCAAGCAAGGGTACAACAAGACCCACACTCAGATAAGAACATCATAGAACTTGTGTTTGGATTGCTCAAGTCAAGATTCCATTGTATAGACACATCAGGAGGTGCCCTGCTGTATGACACAGGCACCTGTGCACAAATACTTAGTCTGTGCCATGCAGCACAATATAATTTCAAGAAGCAACTCCAACAACGACAGCAAGGGGCAGGACCACAGGCAGGGCCAGCAGCAGTACATGCAGATAAGGCATCTGAGGGAGAACCACAAGCTGCAGGTGGTGTTGACAGACAGAGGCATGCACATTATGCCCTGGCTCTGGCTAAGAGGCAAAGGATAGCGCGCACACACACACACACATATACACACTACCTAGATCAAAGCCTAAGATCCCACACACATACAAATATGAAAACGGTTTCCCATCAAACTCGGCAACCTTTACTTAACCATGTAATTGTAGTGCTCTGATAGCATCCGACAGGGACTACCCCCAAGGACACAAATTGTACCTGCAGTAATGACAGAGTAAATGTGGAGCCTGTAAGGAAAAGAAATTATGTGTATGCCTCTAAGCAGATTGTTTTTCTGAGATGTACACTTATGTCAGTAATAGCTTATATGACAGATGTTTGCAGTATACAGTTATGTATTCTTCCCAGTACTGTGCACCAAGCATTTCACTTGACCACTGTCTATAAACCATGGAACAGGACAGTGATACCATCATTTGCACAAGTGTAGCAATAAGCAAGACCGAAATACCTACTGCTTCAACTGCTGTAGCTGCAATGCTAACTGAAGTACAGTGAAGTTCAACAATTAATGTAAACAATCATTCACAACTGAGTTTGAACAACGGTGCAGACTTGTGAGTAAAGCAATAAGTATCCACTGTGTGCATCAGACATGTACAACTCTAAGCCAAAAAGACATGTGAAAAAGGGCAGGGCACAGTCATTATCATTTGCATAGGGTGATTGGAGGGATGGCAGGAGAACAAGGCTGACAGCAAAGTAGAGATTGTGTACAAGTAAGAAACACATGTATTTATTAAAGTATGCAGTGGTCAGGGCCAGTAACAAGAGATGTACATCACTCATTGGTTCTGTTTAGATAACTTGCAGGTATGTGAGGTGGTATGGGCAAGTGTTTTTTTTTTCAATCTGTATGTGTGTGTCTGCATGAACACAGCCAAAAACTGTGCTTGCAGAATATCCTGGCATCTGTGATAAGTGTGAGCTATGCATGATTTTTAGTCAGTAAAACTTCATTGCCCCCAACCATGAGAAATACTTCTGCTAGGGGTTGCACTGCTACTTCCATGGCACTGGCTAGAAACCAGGTTGCTACCTGAATGTGAACAATGTCTGCTGGATGAGCTATAATCACAGCAAAGTCAAGGATCTTGACCAGTAATTGTCCTGCCTCATCTATGTATGGACACCGCAATTACTGTCGGAGCAGTAAAAGTAGTGCCACTATGGGAGCAGGATCTGGTATAGCCACATCTGCTAACACCAGAAGATGTAGAGGCTCTTCTGCCACACGGATGCCCTTCCACCCCCAGCAGATGTTCCTTTACAGACACTGCCCAATCCAGTGTGCCATTCTTCCTGTCTTGTCCTTTATCCTGTCTAAGGAGTTACCCACACGGTTCAGGAAATTATGCACTTCAGAATGTACAACAGTTAGCACTCACACAAGGCCCTGGTAGAACATGCCTGTACCTCCACTATGGCCCTGCACACACATCTAGTGGCACCTAATGAGGAAGGTGGACAGCAAGTCTCCTGGAGCACCTATCGCAACCCTCCTGTGCGGCATCTTGCCCTTACAATGACTACATTGAGAATCAGCAAGCTCTGCAACTGGAGTAACACAATATCCTGATCAACTGTGTCACCCTCAACCTGTCATGTATCAAAAGGCTTCATGTCATGGATATGCGTAAGAATACTGGCTGTAACTGGAGATATGGGAGCTGCAACCACACTGTCAGACTGACTCTCTGCACCCCCAGACTGTGCCTTTTCATTGTCATCATCATCATCATCGTCAGAAGCTGCTGATACTCTGACATCAGATGGTAGGAATTCCACAATGCCATTGTCAGCATCACCTGTGATAACAAGCTATAAACACAACAAAGAGAGAAAAAGGGAATGAAAATAATCATAATTTTGTTATACAAAAGGTATGTTACATTATAATAGATACTAAAGCAATACAAATATTAGTCTGAGACCTACATCTACATTATATACACTGTTTAAAATAAAAAAATATCAGCTTACTATGTACAGGTGGTCCTTCAGACTACAGTCCAGATTTCCCTTTATGTAAAGCTGATAAGTACCACAATGCAAATGAAACAAGAAACTGAGAGCAATCCCCTTTAAATGTGCATATTAAGAATCATCTCATACAAAAATGTACTGACCAGTAGAATTCCCCTCACAAACATCCTCATCTATATCTCTTTGTAGTCTGTCTAACTCACACTTATCTCTGTCTCTAGATATATCAGACATAAAAAAATATAGACTTATAAAGATATATAGAATGACACTTCCAAGTATGCAAAGTACAAATAATGTAAGTTCTGCTTGAGACAGTTTGTCATCCATACTAGTACCAACATCAAGGATTCTGCGTGAACCCTCTGCTGAACTGTCAGGATCTCTGTCAGTGGACAGGAACTCCTCTGGTTCAGGTAATGATGGGTTCAGTAGCAAGACCACCCCCAATAGTTCCCAGGCAACTGCAGCCACCCTGTAGCGGATAGTGGTGATCATATCTCTTGCCCTGTGTCATGTCTGGGAGTAAGTTCTCCAATGTCCTCTTAACAGCACTGATGTCGACCAGTTGCTGCCATATCCTGTCTCCAGCAGATCTGTCACCTCTGTTACTCCCTAAGAGAAATGCTCCATGGTGACACAATGTCTGGATAATTTTCTGCATCAGTGAATGGAGGTTTGCAGGGTATGAAATACAACAGAAGACAGAAAATTAAATTTATAATACACAGACAAGATGATTGTGAACTCTGTTATATATGAGTGTATGCATCCATCATGCAACAATTGAAAAAGTAATGCTCCCTTTGACTGTACACAAGTTAAGACAGTCCCCCCTACAAAATACATAAAGTAACAATTATAACATTTCTGTAATATAGACAGTACTTATGTAACTGTGAAATACATCACTCCAATGTTGCTCAGGATGGTTGCACTGTAACATCCAGTGGGCAGGGCCTAAGCCTCTTGATAGAATCAAATTATGTCTGCACATTTCAAACAAATGTTCATATTTGTGAAACCATAGGGATTGTGAAGGAAGTATAAAAGGAAAACTCTTCAGCACAAACTATTTTTATAATGGTAGTATTCTTCAAGTTCTAGGTCTTGAACCAAATTTTGTAAGTCACAGTAAGCACAGTGACTATTACATTTGTAATATTTTGTGAACAACTTACAATATCTTAGCAACCACTCAAGTTACCTGCATACTGTCATCAGCATTTTATTCATCTAGCTGAAAGCTTTCATTTGAGACTAAGGAGTTCTGTCCGTATTACCAGGTTGTTGAGATATTTAGAAAAATGTGAAATTATATCTATATAAATTAATATCATAAAAACAACAGCAAATATGTATTCACCTCCACTAAACAGAGGTCAGTATTAATGCAGTTGAGTTTGCTGTTGTGTAGGCTTTAAGATGAAATATTTTAAAACCTTGTACATAGCATGGTTTTGAATTCTTGATGCAAATATGAACAAGCAATGTTTGTCTACAGGCGTCAGTAGGAGTTAACTGCAGATGCACCTGGAGGCATCACTCGGATGTAATGAGTTAACAGTACTAATTTACACTATACAAGTAGAAATATAGAAAAGTATTCAAGTGCCATCTCCACTGGTGTGGGGGGTAGCCAGGGAGATGTCACAACCATAACACATTTTTTGTGCTGTGCATTTAGAAATACCTGACCTTGCTACAAAGTAATACCATACTTTTCTGTAGTAACTGTTCAGATTCCCAGAAAATAAAACCTACACAATTACGTCAGGTAGCATTCTTTACCAAACTTTGTAATGCATGGGTATGCCAGAAGTAAATGATGAAGAAAATGCAGACAGATAGAACAGTGGTTGTATTGGTCATTGCAGTCCATCCTTAATGTTAAACTAAGAACATTCTGTAAAAAAATAGCAACAGACCTTGCCAAGAAAGCAGATTAGAAAGGAGATAAATCTCTTTAAAGTTTATGTAGTAGTATCAAGCTCTCTGGATGCAAACACTCTCCCCACTTATGATACAAGTTCCTTAGCTACACAAATACCTTTATATAGTGCCAATTCAGCCCTTGAAGTACTGAGAAGTATACAGATGAGGTGATAAATCATTAGCATTCCTGATTACTCCAATCTGCACTAAGTGCAGAGGAGGATAAACGTAAGGATGAGCAGAGTTGCATTCACATACCCTCGTACTGCAAGGAAGAGCATTATAGGTTCATAGGTAGGTACTAGGCTATCAGCCCAAGGGCCTAAGTAAGCCTAGCCAACAAGGTTCCAAGGCTTATGCCAACCAAGAAAGTTAATTTCCTGTGCCCCTGTCAAGCAGAGCCACAGAAGTGATCCCTGGGGTGTATTTGCTATTTCCCATCAACTCATCAAGATTTTTCTTGAAGAGTGCTAATGAAGAACTTTGCTTGACATAGATGGGTAGCTTGTTCCAGAGTATAGGAAGTCTCTGGGACAGGAATCTATCCCTCCAGCATGTCCTGTTTATTGTGGTGACAAGGTTTAGGTCCCTAGAGCTGTAGCACAGAGGGATTGGGATTTCTTTAGGTGTAGCATGTCCAACAGCTCTGGGTTTAACATAGCTTTAAAAAAAAAAAAAAAAAGCTGTTCCGGTATTTAAGCCCTAACTTTGATAGGGTTTCTGTCTTTACACACAATGCAGACTGGATTCGTTGTTGACTGCAACTGAGCTGAAAATATAAGTATCTTGATTTTTTTTTTGATTATTTTTACAGATTACTTTTTTTAAAATTTAATATATATATAGCACTTTGTCTATTCTGTATCTTTACAAATCCTTATCTGTTTAAAAACTTTCATTTGTGTCTCTAGTGCTTGCTGTCTGTAGGCTATTTTGTCCCATGCTTGGTGGCTTTGCAGTTGCCCGCCCCTACTGTGACACTCCTCCGAGTCTAGTGTCATTAGCTCATTCTGCCTAATACAGAGAGAACATTTGATAAGGCCTTCTGTTTCCTTTTTCCCTTTCAAAAAGTAAAACAAAACTTTTTTTTTTCTTTCGCCTGAACCTCCTTGTGTTCTGACTGTGCTTATCAAACATTTTGGAAATATACAGTATATTTCAGAGCATTTATTATAACTGTAATAGCCTTAATATTGCTACAACTCAAGTGCTCTAGGTTGCACTGCATCTGAAGTGTTTGTGTGTTTTAGCTGCTTTTCTGTATATATAGACTTTTCTGTTTCTTTTACTAAATAAGCTCTGTAAAGTTGTTTTATTGCATTCCTGCCTGTATTTCTGAGTTTTTTTTGCACTTTTAAAGTTTGTTTTTGCTTAGTTTAATTGGTAGGCTACACACTCAAGTGCGCTAGCCGAATTAAAGCATTTACTGTGTTTCTGTACCTAATTTCTGCTACTAAAAAATCCTTGTTTCCCGCCTTTACTGAACTAGAATAGTCCAGTCTTCAGGTATTGCTGATCTCTGGGCTGTGTCATAGTTCCTGTGTTGCCCATATCCTTATTTGAATAGGAGGAAGCTTCTTTGTTCACCAGTGAGAGTGGGGAGCTCTGAGCAGCCTAGCTGTCCCTTGAGGAGTGGTTCCAGCCCAGTGACCTGTAGCTTATGGGCCGTTTTGTGTCATAGTTCCTGTGTTGCCCATATCCTTATTTGGATAGGAGGAAGCTTCTTTGTTCACCAGTGAGAGTGGGGAGCTCTGAGCAGCCTATCTGTCCCTTGAGGAGTGGGTCCAGCCCAGTGACCTGTAGCTTATGGGCCATTTCCTATCTCTTTCTAACCACCTGCTTTAAAGCCAACTTTTGCGCTTGTAATTTAAAGTTTGTCCTGTTTTTTGCATTTACCTGTTGAGGCTGCACACTCAAGTACGCTAGCCTGTGTTACATATTTACTGCATTTTCCTGCTATTTGTAGAAAAAAAGAAAAACAAAAAAAAATGATCCTTGTTTCCCGTCTTTCCTGACCTAGAGTAGTCCAAATACAGGCTTTGCTGTATTCTGGACTTTTGGAAAGTTCCTGTGTTGCCCATTTCCTTTCTTGTATGGTGGGAGGTTTCTTTGTTCACCAGTGGCAGTGGGGAACTTAGAGCAGCCTATCCATCCCTGAAGGAGTGTTCCCAGCACAAGAATCTGGTAGTCTATTGGCCGTTTTGGGCCAATTTCTAGCTCTTTCAAGTCCCCCTGTATAAAACCTGCTTTGGTGAGGTTTTTGCGCTTGTTACTACTCAGCCAAGCTCCTTTTGGTCCGGCAGAGTGGTGCTAGCAGCAGAGAGGCCAAAAGAGCGACTGCTAACCTGATAAGTGTTTTTTCCTGCTACTATCTGGGCGACTGTCTGATCTAGCTAAACTGCAAGTATTTCTACTTCTTGAACTGTTTTAAACTGTTTAAAGTTGTTTTTGCACCTGCACTTTTAAAGTTTGTCCTGTTTGTTGCATTTACCTGTTGAGGCTACACACTCAAGTGTGCTAGCCTGTGTTACATATTTACTGCATTTTCCTGCTATTTGTTGCAAAAAAGAAAAAAAAAAGTTATCCTTGTTTCCCATCTTTCCTGACCTAGAGTAGTCCAAATACAGGCTTTGCTGTATTCTGGACTTTTGGAAAGTTCCTGTGTTGCCATTTCCTTTCTTGGATAGAGGGAAGCTTCTTTGTTCACCAGTGGCAGTGGGGAGTTTGGAGCAGCCGATCTGTCCCTTGAGGAGTGTTCCCAGCGCAGGAATCTGGTAGTCTGTTGGCTGTTTTGGGCCAATTTCTAGCTCTTTCATGTCCACCTGTATAAAACCCGCTGTAGCACGGCTTTGCGTGATTTTGTGCATAGCGCGGCATCGAGCAGCACCGCTTATTTGGGTTTGAGCCTTGGAACTGATCTAGTTCTCATAATAAACACCCTATTCCTACGCTAAAGCGTAGCACTTGCTCACTAAAGCAATTATATAAGTCAGCACTAAAAAATTTTCTGGACATAATACCAAGTGGAAACTAAGGAACTTTTCTGCCCTGAGATACCCCTGCGAGTAAGCCCACGAGGATACCTCAAACCTACCTTCGAAACTCAGCTCTCTTAATTGCTCCAGCAAAATAACAACAATTAAAGCAGGCTTCTCAGCTGCCTCATTCCCCTTTGTTTTCTGGACATAATACCAAGTGGAAACTAAGGAACTTTTCTGCCCTGAGTTACCCCTGCGAGTAAGCCCACGAGGATACCTCAAACCTACCTTCGAAACTCAGCTCTCTTAATTGCTCCAGCAAAATAACAACAATTAAAGCAGGCTTCTCAGCTGCCTCATTCCCCTTTGTTTTCTGGACATAATACCAAGTGGAAACTAAGGAAGTATGTGTAACTACTGCTGAACCCTTAATAACTTAATGTTTTCAGCCTTGATAGCTGTTTTGTAGTACTCTAGCCTGCCAGGTTAGCCAGCAGCCTTAGCTCTCCCCCCCCCCTCCGATCCACACTAGCTGCCCTGTTTTATTCCAAGTATTGCTCCAAGGATATTCTAAGTGTTCACGACCTTAGACTCCACTGCAAGTTTTCATGTTTTTCTCTTAAACTCTAACCTTCTCCCCTTTCACTGCATCTCCTAAACTCCTCTAGCCCACTCTAGCTGTAACATCTCTTTTCCTAATCTCTCTCTCCAGTTTCTCATACTTCACTCTCGCCCAACACTCCAGGTCTTTCTCCCTTCTACTTACCCCTCTGTAAACCTCCTTTCACTGATTGACTCCGGAACCTCTCTGGACCTCTTTGGTTCTTCCTGCTCCGTTCGCCCTGCGGGCTCACTCCGCTCCCCTACCCTACCCCCAAATCTCACCCACCCCCAGTGCATGTACCTTTAATTCCCCCATAGGTACACCCTCTGAAACTCTTATCCAATTGAACACTTATTCCCAGTAACTACACCGCCCTATCCCCGCCCACTTTTACCTCTAATTATCTACCTCAGCTATCCCACTTAACCATTGGATTCGTACACACCCACTCCAATCCCAACTCTATTTTCCACTACCAATCTTATACTTCTATACTTAACCACTCCTATATAAACTTATCTCTCTTACATTTATAAATATCTTATCTACCACATAACAACCATACATATTTCATAATCTAATACACTAACTTCTACCTAGATAATACCCAGTTCCTACATACATACTATCCCCTATATACCATACTCCTCTACCTTAATACTACTATTCTATTAACTCTTCCTCATCATGCTCTCTAAACACTCCTTCATCTTCCTTTCACTATTTCTACTATTCACCTTATCCTCTTTCTACCATCTTTCCCAGCCCACAATTTCCACAAACTCCCAACCCTTTCATATAACTAATCCTCACAACTCACCTTTCTCACCCTCATACTCTCTTATTTCCCCCCATTTATACTCCTCAGAAAACATCCTTCTTTTTCGACACAAACTTATCTCCTACCATGCTAACTTTTTCACCATAACTGCTAGCAAAGCCCTCCAATTCACAAAACAACCCAATCTCATCTCCTTGCTAACTACTACACCTAATTAGCACTCTCATCCATCCTAATCCAGGCCCCACCACTACAACCGCTATAAATAAATCCCTATTATTCACTTCCTTAAACTCCCAAAGTGTAGTAAACAAAGTCCCAAACCTTCATGCTTGGCTCACAAACAATAAACCTGACATCCTCACTATTTCAGAAACCTGGCTAAAACCACACATTAAAGACTCTGAAATAGTTCCTCCTAACTACTCCATCATAAGAAAAGACAGACCTCACAAAAAAGGTGGAGGAGTAGCCCTTCTATATTCTTCCTCCCTAGTAGTTACTCCATACAACAAACCTATTCCACACCTTAACAATGCCGAACTTCTCCTTACCCTACTACAAATCAGTAATTATAAACACATATGTATAGCTTCCCTTTACATCCCCCCAGGGGATAATATCTCCACACTTAAACTTATCCTTTCCTGGCTATCCAGTAACATTAGTAATGAAACCATAATCCTAGGAGATGTAAACATTAACTGGGCCCTTATACAGTCTCCTACAAACCCCATTAACATCAACCTCTACAATTTCTCACAACTGATCGCTTTGGTAACCCACCCTTCCAAAAACCCCTCCAATGGGAGTATATTGGATTGGATTCTAGTCTCCCATCCTCACTATTTCACCAACAGTGGCACTCTTCCCGACCCACTTGGTGACCACATACCCACCTTTACCCACCGGCTTCCCACTATCCTTCAACGAACCCATAACTATATTACAATCCGTGACCAAAAAAACTTCGACCCAATAACCTTTTCAAACTCATTACAAGCAATTAATTGGAATTGTTTAAAAACACTACCTCTTGACAATGCAGTCTCATACTTCAACTCAACATTCTTAAAATTACTAGACTCCCAAGCTCCCTTACGGACAAAAAGAATAAAAACTAAATCAGCCCCATGGCTCTCCAAAACTACTCTTGCTATCATGAGACAGAGAGACAAAGTCTGGGCACGCTACCAAAAACATAAGACAGCACCACTCCTTAACGAATATAAAATGCTCCTAAATAAAGTAAGAAACTGATTACTTCTGATCGTCAAAACTACTTCTCTACACTCCAAAACCAAAATATAAACAACCCTCAAAAATTCTGGAAAGGGATCTCTACTCTCCTCCACCCCAGCAAACCAGATATTCCTACCCCAGACCCAAATGCTCCAGAACATGATTTAGCCACCCAATTTAATTCTTTCTTTATTGACTCCATCTCCAAACTGACCTCCTCATTCTCCAACACCTCTCTACTGTCCAATACCCCCTCATCCACCCCCACTCTCTCTACTTCTATACCCTACTCCCCACCGACTAACGCCTCTACCCCCTCTTCTTCACAAACTCTATCCTCATCACCACCACCCCAAAATTCCCCCCCTCCTGACTGCACCCTCTTCACATTAAATCCCATACCTACATCTACTATTAAGAAACTCCTTCAGAAATTGAAACCATGTACCAATGCCCCTGACAATATCCCTTCTTACTTTCTCAGTATAGCTGCTAAAACTCTTGCCTACCCCATTAGCATCTTAATTAACCGCTCCCTACAAGAATACACAGTTCCCCAAATCTGGAAACAAGCCTTCATTATACCTCTACACAAAGGTGGTAACAATAATAACATTACTAATTTCCGTCCCATAGCCATCCTGTCCCCCATTTCTAAACTCCTAGAAAAATGTGTCCAACTTCAACTCCTTCCTCACCTCCTAGACAACCATCTTATTACTCCCACACAGCACGGTTTCAGACCTAATCATAGCACCATGACTGCCCTCCTCTCCTTCCTTGAAGTTGTAAATAAAGCCCGTGACTAACAGAAATCAAGCTGTAAAATGGAAAAAAGCTACCTCCTCTTTCCTTAGTACCCCTACAGGAGTTCCACAAGGCTCCATACTGGGTTCTCTTCTCTTCAATATTTTTATAAACGACTTCCACAAATCAATTCCATTCTCTAGCATCATCCAATATGCGGATGATTCAACTATCATTTGTTCTGCCTCTTCTATCACTACACTACAAAAACTTACTCAAGATGCTTTCTCTTCCACAGAGCAATGGATGCTAAGTAATCATCTAGCTCTCAATGCTACCAAGACCAAACTTATGTTATTTACTCCTTCTAAAGTCATCCCTCCCGACATGAGTACATTCTTAGTTACTAGTCTACACAACTCACCTCTTGAAATAGTATCAGAGACCAAACTACTTGGGGTCTAAATCGACAACCTACTTAAATTTAACTCCCACCTGCAAATAAACATCAAAAAAACTCATCAAAAACTTGGCATGCTTTATAGACAGAACACCTACCTCACATCTGCCACTAAAATCACTCTCTCTACTTCCTTCCTTATCCCATCCCTTCTCTATTGCGCCCCACTACTAACTAATCTTCAGTCCTTGTTAAAAAAACAGCTTACCTCCTGCTATAACAAAATTGCAAAATTCGCCACCAGCCAAAAGTCCTCCACTCACCACTGTTTCGCCCTCCATAAACTGAAATGGCTAGAACTTACCAATCAACTAACTTACACTCAACTAACTCTAGCCCATAAGCTTATTCTCAACCCCTCCCTCTGTCCCTCCCTTTCCTCTGCCTTTAAAAAGCACCTACCTAACAGAGTTCTAAGGTCAAATAATCAAAATCTACTAGAAGTGCACAAACCTACTCATCCCCCAGGCAAAAACCTTCTTTCCTTCAGCCTCGCTCACCTCTGGAACTCCCTACCTCCACTCATCCGCACCACCTCTAACCACTCTACCTTCAAAAATTCTCTTTTCTTACATCTAGCATCACAGTGGCAATGCTCTTGCTCCCACCCCACATAACTAACTCTACTTAATCTCCTTCAATACCATATCCTACTTTACGTAGCTACTATGTTTGTTAGCTAATCTGTATTAATGTTTACATTTATTCTATTACCAGTAGGTTTCTTCTTAATGTATTAACTGTTATGACTGTATTCTATATGTGATTAGTTTTATTTTTATTCTGCCTACATAGTATTAATAACTCTCTGTACCTAGATTGTCACTGTCAAATGTTGAATGTATATTTTGTTTTGGAGCTTTTCTCCCCAGGACTCCATTGAAAACGGGTTCTTTATGGCCCAATGGACTATCCTGGTAAACCAACTGCAATAAATAAAAAAAAATAATAAATAAATTAAAAGCACTACACCCTCACAAACTCCCCTTGAGTAACTTGTTCCCCACTGGCCCTTTTTTTTCAATTATAAAGGAATTCCCAATACTATTCTAGCATGTCCAAAGGTCAGTTGTCAATCTCCTCTCTGGTCCAGCTGGTGAACCTGGGAATCTTGAGGCAATGTTACAACTGCCTAATATACACAGACAACCCTCTCCTCCTCCCAACAAATTCCAACACATGTGAGAGATGCAACCATATAGCCAAACTGGAGGCTAAGCTCTCTCAACTCAGTACTGGCGTAACCAGTCAGGAGGAGAAGGAAACCACACTCACTACAATTCCAGTCTCACATAGACCTACCACGACAGCAAACCAAACACATAAACACACAAAAACATATTTGGAGGCTCTAAATAAAAATCTGCCTAAGCAGCGGAGACCTCCAAAGCAGACACCCAAGCAACCACTACCCCAAAACAAAACACGTGCAACACATAGCTCACAAAGCCAGTGTGCTGAACAGTCACAGCCCTTAAAGGAACACTCCAGACTAGAACTAAAAATATATGTTTTTTTCAGTCTATCTTTGTTTCCAGACCTATTTTAACACCTAAGATTGACTCTAAGTGCTTTATTAGTAATTTTAGCTACTTTACCACAACATGGCTACCGATGGGTCTTGCTATAGCAACGTGATCTTCTTCTCCTTCAAGCCTTTCTCTTTCCCATAAAGCATTTCAAGTCTCCTTTCTGTGACTCATGCCAGACATAAGGAAGTAACTGTGAATTCCCATGCCATTGACATGTAATGGGAAATCTGTGACTCACTGTCAGTTTGTATTCCTTGTGTGTTAGGCCTGCTTCTTTTCGGTTGCTAATCACCCTCATTTATGTTTAGATCAAGGCTTGCTTTACACTGTAATCTGAAGTTATCTAGCGGCAGACTGACTTGTAGCTAAATTGGCTGACTTTGTTCTAAGTGTTCTTTTGTAGTCCTGAATGAATTGCCAGTCCCCTCCTCCCACACTACTGCAGAGGTGTGAAAAGTTTCACTGCAACTGACAGCTCTGAATTGAAAGGAAGGGAGTGCCATTTCAAATGTCTTCCCCTCTGCCTGCAGAATCATTTGTTAGACAGCAGCTGAAAGATTTATGTAAAAAATTTCAAATTAAATTTCGTAAAACAGTTGAGGATAACTTTTGATTATTTTATGGTGTACACTTTTTTTTATTTCCTCCTTATTTCTATAAGACAATATGTTAACTTATGTTTGTTTTATAATCTGTGTGAGGAACATCAGCCTAGTGACATGTTTCTTCTGTATTTTAAGTGACATTGGATCATGGACTGTAAAACAGACTGCAAACCTGTGTCTATGATGGTGGCACAGTAAAAGCATGTACTGAAAACTCACAGTTTTCTATACTCCATGCACTGAAATTTTTTTTTGGTGGTGGGGTACTAATTATTTTCTGCATGTATGTATCAATTGCATAACGCAGATAACTGAGGCGCTTTGGGAGCTTAATATGATAGTCTCTAAGTCAGCTAATACTAGGGGTGCCAACTTTTCATGTCAAAAATTCTGGACCTGAACATGAAAGCAAAATGCAGTACCCCCCCACACACACATGCACCCCCCCTACGCGTGCGGTACCCCACAGACAGACACACACGCACAGCCATTCGGGTGTCCCATTACTTGGCTATCTCTCCATTTCTCCCCAGTTGCCATACATACTGTTCAAAACTCTGTGTACATACTGTTTTCGGTTTTACTTCTACAATGATTACAGATACTTGGATTTAAAAGTAAAACTTATTTCGAATTTTACAGCACCAAACACTAACAGCCATTTGCTAAGCAAGCAATACAGTCTCTCCCAAACAGACATAGCTTTAATACTTATTTGCCTGTAAAACTCACATTCAGTAAAACAACATTGAAACCTACATTCAAAGAAATGCATCTAGCCAGTGGTGGATTCAGTTTACCTTTGGGTTTTTTCATATCATAGGCCCCTTGCACACATTTTTACAGCCAAGCAAAAGTTCTTTGATGTACCTTCCTGATTGTATTAAATTTTAATACATAACGGCTAGCAGACATGAATTAGCAGCCATCACATCTTTAAGACTGGCACACTCATGCTCATGTAGAATCTCTAATGAAACAAAGACTGGCATATTACTGATATATTTAAATAGCATATATTGCCAGGCTGTAGCAACACAGTCCTCTAAAATGTTGGATAAGTTCACTCTATGAAAATGGCCATATGTTAGTTCCCTTAAACCAATTCACAGTAAAAATCCAGAGAGTTCTAATAGGGTACTTGAGTACAAAACCCCCACATACATACTGTCCCAGATGACTATGCATGCCCCTTTAGAGAGGCTACATCATCAGATGAGATATGGCAGTGAAGTCTTCACATAAATAAGATAGCAATATTGCTCTTTGACAGACACTGCTGCTCAACAAGCCTCATCAGTAATCAGGCAGAAGTAATGCTATAGGTGCTCTTTTCATATACCAACTACCTCTCAAAAATGGTAGATACTTATCTGTACACTTCTGATTTCTCATTGATAAGCAAATTAAAAACATATGGTTAATGTTCAACTTGCAGCTTTTAGAAACACACACAGACACATTGCCCTCAACAAGACTTATTTTTGACAGCAATGATGTGATGACAGTAACAGCACCACTTGTTAGACTGTGTGTTAAATTCATAGTTGTAAATATTTTGCCAGTAATCATTGAAACAAAACACAAACAGATTGACAAAACTCCCCAATTCATAACATTTTAACCATAAATGGCCACTCATTCGTATGTCATTAAAATCCACCAGTATCAGTCAATTTGCACAATCTCTGCAGAGTGCAGAAGTAAAACATCTAAATTCCACATTAAACAGATCTGCAACTAATGACAAGTTGCTGATGGCAAACTATTTCATATTTCAGTGTTTCATCTACAGATCAATGCATGCTGCCCTTGAAGAATTGATTGCCTATGTTACATTAAAAAATGGTAAGCTGCCAGTAATACTGCAATAGGAAATGCATGGCAAACTGCAAACAGGTGCATAGTTACTACTAGGCATCATTGGAGCACATACTCAGGACTGCAGCACCCTGCCCCATTGTAATTCAACACAGTATGAGCTGAGGGGGAAACAAATAAATTAAAAGTGGAACTTACATGTGCAGCAGTGTTGGATTAGAGAAAACTCAGAGCAAATGCCAGCCGGACTTGTGCTTTGCCTGGGACTTTTCAGCAAGCAGTCCATCATCTTTATAATTCAAATTCCGCGCGCGGAAGACAGTGAGTACTAACAGATGTAAACAGTCGCAAAGACACTGCTTTCGTCATCTGCACCCAGTCACAAAGGGCGTTCTTAAAGAAGAACGCCCCCCAAAAAATAAAGAAATATTGTTTTAAAACATAAATGAAAATGTGCACAGTGCACCATTTCCATTCTTCCGGACAGTGTCCCTTAATTCAGGACAGTCCGGAAGAATTATGGCCGATTGGCAACCCTAGCAGATACTATTTAGCAATCCTCTAGTCCTTTTTCCATATTATTAAATTTACTTTTGAGGGCCTCCCTGCCTTTCTTTGTGCAGATTTCACATCTTACTGCTACACTGGTCGTATATCGAGCTGTTAATTGGCAGTAGACACTACTCAGCCACACATTTCTTCATAATTTTAACAGTAATAATTTGACTTCGGTATCTTTAAAACAAAAGAGACGTGCAGTACGCAGAAAACATCACGTAAGAAGGTTTACACCAGTCATTAAAATAAGGATTGCAGCATCCAATGTGAAGTTGTAGTAACTAAACTTGTCAAGCACACCGGAGTAATACTGATGTCAGTGTCATGAGTACAGACTGACAATTTTGACTCCATATTTTTCCCATCTTCGTTATTTCAAGTCATTGTACCAGGCAGTGCTGTGTGCCCTTTTGGCAATATTGCACATCTTACTCCAAGGTCTCCAAAATATTTCCACCTGAGATCCAAAAGCACATGTCATAGTGCTCTCCCCTTTGTGTAAATGTGTGTAGGCCCTACAAATTACCTAAGGATACCTAAAATACATTAAATAGACGTATCACATCACACAAACCCCTTTGCCATCAAATTGTTGAATGCTGCCTAATGTTACGCTGTCTCACACTGTGCATCAGACTTTAGTACATATTCACACAAGTTACAGTGTGTCAAGGGTACCAGCCATCATCATATGCACAGGTGACAGGGAGCACACTGTACAAAAATAATGATGCAATTACATATATGAAACAGTCCTGAACACACAAAACCATGAACGACCAGCAATATACTTATCCTACGGGTGTGCCTGCATTCAGTGTGCCAAAATAAGGATACAAGATTTCCAATTAAATTAACTATGTGCATGAATGTTTGCTATAACACATAGCAATATGTCAACTGCACGTCCACTAATTAGTAGCATTGACCTACCACTGCCTCTCATTTTTATGCTCCAAGCAGTCAGTCCACCGTTCATTGCCCTTCCCTTCCACTTGCACATCACTCAAAGTGTAACACCACCATGCTTTCATGTCAACAAACCTTAACCTTTCAGTTTCCCTTCCCTTACTACATCTAACATAGCTGTGTGTCAGGCATGTCAAGTCAACAGACATTGACCATTGCAACTGTTAAAATCTTTCTATTATACCACCACAGACTGTAATCAAATGACTTGCCATTGAACCCTCCCATTCCCTCTCCTATTTAAGTGCATCATGCAACAGACAGTTTCAACAACCATCCCTCTCATGGGTCAGTCTCAATGTCCATCATCCTTGGTACAGCATGCCTCTGCAGTGTTCATGTCCAGCAATGTGCAGTGAGCTGAAACCTGTTCCAGCTGGTATTCCTGAATGCTGTTATCACTATGCATTTTATCTTCACACTATAACCACTTTGAATATGGCAACCTAGAACCAATGCCACTCTGGCTCCAACATAATTCCTTCACCATAAAGAAAACAATCGTACAACACACTATCAGGGCAGTTCACTTCACTAACAAGTATGAGTACTGTATACCTTTCAAACTCGCTTATGAGCTGTCATCTTTGCTTCAAGGGCTATCGTTATTAACTAAGTCACACTTACCTTGGCTGTAATATTTCCTTTGTGCAATATTTACCAGGAGTACTTGGACAATCTTTTCACTGCGTTCAGGTTATATTTCTTCAGTTGAGATCTCCTCATTCACATCACCTGTAAATGCACATCAATAACACATACTGTTAGGTTACAGATAGACACTTATGTATGACTTAATCCTTACTTCTTGCATGCTGTAAAATCACCTGTGATACCCTGCATTGCTTTCTGTCAGCTCAGTAATTCTGTCATCCATGTCAAATACCATTTCCATTGGCAATTGGACGGTCGCTCCAGCAATGGTCAGGGCAGCAAAGTTTTCATTACCGGAAAATAGATCACTCAACTTTCACATCACTTATTCTCAATCACCAGGACTCCTAGATGAGAGAGAACCATTGGAATAAATGACACCATTATATGCATATACACTTTACATGGATTAGCTGCTTTACACCATTGTATCCATACACACTTTACATGGATCACCTGCTGCTCTGTATATATTAATACCCACTCAGACAAACTCATTTTCAGCTACTGTACACTGACGTGTCACCTGAAAATGAACAGGTTGCATATCATTAGCTAAGGCCATTCCCTATTTCTCTCACCCATACCAACCATGTTCAAAGCGACACAAGCCTTCAACCATGAAAACGGGCAAAAGTGGAGGAAAACCCAGACTAACTACAAATGATGTACTGCAAGTGACACAAATTGAATGTCCCATCCCATCCACCAACTACATTGAACTTTCAACCATGAGTTAAACATCACCTTCTGTCATTTTCAAAGGACATATAAAGCTTGAGGGAGTCAAGCACTTTGCAAATTATCACTAGTAATGCTTCTTCCTACATTAGTTACTGTACTGAATGACACTATTCAGATTGGTCACTTCACTCTGGCAGACTGACACTGTTTCTCGCGTTATCCTTCAGTAACTGGCCTGCCTACAGTTTTGTGCACGCAACACAAATTGAATGGCCCATCCCATCAAACAGCTACATTTAACTTTCATAAATGAGTTACCATCTACTTCTGTAACTGCCTCACCATGACTGTCTCATTTACCAAAGAGATATGAAGCTAGACCCACTCTACCTTTTCTCATGTTTTCAACATTGATGCTTCTGCCTGGATTTTTTTCCTTACTGAGTGACAGTAATCAGACTGGCCGCTGCTGTCAAAGTCTCGCAGACTATCTGACACTGTTTAGTACTTAATACATACCAATGGCACTGCTTAAAAATTTGGCTCTTTACACATACGCACATGAAAAGCAATTTATCCTTAATTTACCCTGGACTCCAGTAGTTAGCAAATAGTCCTAACAGTAAATTCTTTTAAGTGTACCTTACGACTTACTACCGAAGCGTGACTGTAAACGGGCAATCACAGTATTTTTCTCTGGCCGCTCAGATCTAGCTATGTTTCTGGGCAGCTCTGGTACTTGCATTGGATCCACAGTAAGACTACCTGTCTTGGCAGACACTACGTTCATCATGAGGTCATAGATGTAGTCATACTTCCTACCTTCAAATATAGGCTTTGCTATCCACTCCTGCTTGGCCTTGGGATACACTATTCTGTATCTCTTTTCACCAACTGGTCCAGAGCGACTAGAGGGGCATCTAACAATTAAATGCTCCCTATTTTGATTTGCATTGTGGTCCAAGACCGCTAACATTGTTCTTGCTTTCATGCCTCCATAGCTAAAGTGCTCTAACTTTGGACAGTAACGACACAGCAATGCATGGAATACCTCCAGATTGCCAGTATGACAAAACTTTGTCGTCTGCTTCAGATCTTTTATAAAGAATGTGTTACTGACAATCTTATGCAGTGCACTGTGGCACTCCCCTCCTTCCTCTAGCCATTTCTGATCACTCCCACGAGGGACTGGGACATCATGTGGACATTTCACATATTTGGTTGCACCCCCCCAGCTGTGTTGGTCAATCACATGATATGACAGGGACAACCATTTCTCCATAAGTAATACTGGATCACCCTCACATGTTGCTGTACACCACCACAAGTGATTACAAATACTGCGGCACCATGGCAGTAAATCCTCTTGTCCTTTCTGTTTTGCAGCCAGCATAATTTCTTTTCTAATGCTTTTGCACATGTGGCAAATGTCAAACTGATGATCTATGTCAGTAAATTGAGTATGCATTAGTGATGCTATACCCCGATGCCTATCTGTTGCTACTACTCCGATACTCACACCCTTACTAATTAAATTTTTCATGCACCTCTCAAAACCTATTTTCTCCAGTCCCACTGATGCCACCCCTTCACAGACCTGCTCCACAGCAAAATCCAGTATGTATCCTGTGTCTAAATCCATCATACTGTAGGTACAGTACTTAGCGGAAAATCCAGGACTGTCACAGCGTCCATCACCACCTAACCTTATCAGTCTCCCTTCAGTGTCATTCAACAGGTCCTTCTGCTGCTCATGCCAATGGAATTGCACCACTGGGAAAAGGTATTGGCTCTGTATGTCGTCTTTCCTATGAATTCTACACCTAGGTAGGCACAAAACCTTGATATGTGTGCGTAAGTACTACCGCTAAACAGTACTGCGGCAGCACTCATTAGGTTGCCTGCTGGCATTCGACCAAGCAGTGGTTGGCTTTCCCACCTTAGAATTTCATGTCCATTAAAGCAGGACACTTCAACACAAACAAAAGTTCCAAGTATGGTCTTCTTCTCAATTTCACAAGCTGCTGCCCTGCACACTGGACATATAAGTTTCATCAGCAAGTTATCGAGGCATCCCTCAAAAACAATGAATTTTTTTTGTCCAACAATGTCTTCCTCCTCTGACAATTCCTGGAATGAATCATCCGCCTCAGACTGAGACATGCTTATAGAGGATTCTCCCCAGTCTGGGTCTTCCAGATTCTTATTACCCATATTTGGTATACTTCCTTCAGACATACAATCCTCACTACTGTTGTCACTACACATGCTGCCCTCACTTTCTTCTTGGACCAGAACTGCTTCAATGCAAGACTGTACCACCGAATGAGGATTACTAGCACTCTCTACATTACTATGGCCTATGTCCTCTTCTGTGCTTGGCTGCAAATCATTTCTCTTCTGTTTGCATTTGGACACCTTACTGTAATTGTGATCTACAAATGTTTGCACTACTACTTCTGGAAATTGAATAGCAACATTATGGCTTTGGATCAACTTTGCTTCAGATGTGTTACTACTAGTTTCTGGTATATTTGTCTGTATTCCAACACTTACTGCAGTCAGCATATTTTGGGTCTGACAGGACTTGTTCTTCAACTTACCTGTTTTTCTCAATCTGCGTATCATTACCTCACTGGTGTTCACAATGGCGTCTGTAAAGACTGGTCCAAGTTCCATTTCCACCTGTTTAGAATACATAGTATAGTCATCCTTAGCAGTATATCTCAATACTGATTGTCATACATTACAATTAGCATACACAATAAGGCCAAGTAGATAAAGCCTTGCAGCATTTTCATGCCTAAAAATGTACCTTTTCACTGCCACAGGTCAGTGTAGGTATGTCGGAATGAATCATGACAATCGTGTTACGAACTGATGTGCTGTGACAATAACTTGAGGGGCATTCATGCTTGTAATGCTTGTGCTGTGGTGGCCATTTACAAATACATCACAAACACTAAGCCTTATAATAGATGTTCGGAGTCACAGTCTAATGTGGTCATTCAAACACCTGCACTTCTGGTTGCATATCACACCGGATTTACAATTTCAACTTAATCTTACATGCACTGGTCTGCCATCAGACTGACATTGTGACCTACCAGCCCCACAATTTCAAGAGAAACGCAACTGTGAATTTGCTACTGTAAATATATCGGACACATGCAGGTATGCTACACTCGTCTGTGCCATATCCCTTCATAATTTTTGCACACTGTCTACTCTGTTTTCCGGGACAAGCTGACCATGTACAAAGTGCTAAAATGATGGCCACAGGTGTCAAGGGATGCAATCCAAAAGTCCACTGGAAAACACGAAAGAGACTAGGGTGATTACTGAATCACAACCAAAAGGAATCTCAGTACACTGATATCAGCTGTTATTTCTCTGATGTACTAATTGGTACATATCACTTACATAAGTTGGAGGTATGCCTGACTCTATGTCCACACTGGTATTCTGCTCTGTAACATCCATCTGCGTTCCCTCACAGCAATCCTCATGCTGGAATACTGATGCATGCTGCTGGTAAGCCAAATGGAGAACAATTAACAGTTATACATTGATGTATGCATGGCTATCTGTTTATGTATACACACCATTTAGTTTTGTACAATGTGTCAGTGCCATCTGTTTAGGTACACTCTTCTACCAAAGTGGGCCAAAATATTTGCCAAAGTCATGTGAATTTGTACCCAGCATTGTGCAACTTCCCCTTTCTAATACACATTACTTCACCATGAGCTCTTCAAACTAAGAGTCCTACACACCTTCCTGTTTCAGTCATCTATGCATGCAAAATTCCATTACAGCAAAGTGTTACTGACAAGACTCTTATCACCTTAACATTTGGGTAATCAGAACATCCATCCTGTAAATACAGATTTTATTAAGATTTAACTACTCATACTTCCAAGCCCATGTGGAGTCTGATACTCCCACAGATGTACAACTGTTAGTCAACTGTACCCTAGTCAGTCACATATCGATTTTCCAATCATCTACGAATGAAATGTCTCACTATCATTGCAGTACAAATGTAATAATGCATTGCACTGATGCCGTACTTATAAACCTTTCTGCAAAAATTTTAAAAACGGAGTGCATAGGTTAAGTACAAGTGTACTTTTGCCTGATGCAACTCATTTGATTTACCTGCATATTACTGCTTCTGGCCGTCTCCTCCAAATGCTGTTGTATGGGCTGTGGTTCTGACAGCAGGACCTCCACAAGCTGCAAAATACAGGAGAACGTCATACACTACACTGTAACCTTTAATAGACCCAGTGATCTTCATGCACTTCCAAGTTCATCTACAACAGTAACTTTTCTGCACACCATTTAGGGCGCAAATACAAGTACAACAGTAATATCTGTGCACACCACTGATGTAGTACAAATACAATCAAATAGTTAAGAACCTTGTTATCTCCAACTGACTTTAGACTACAGATAATGTTATGAAATTTCACATGAACTTCAGTAAGCAACTAACAAGTGACATCACCCTTACAGTGACTATATACAATCCTGGTAATGCTTAAAGGTCTTTAAGCTTGCTTGCTCAATACTGGTCATTGGACACTAGGGTCCAGACATCTTTTAATAGTAGTTGTTACTCAAAAAGCATACATACCTTTCTTCGCATATTCCGTTCAATACGTTGCACTGAAGTATTCCGTATGTGTTTTTGGGCAAAGTCAAACAGCGTTGGTAGTGCATTGGCCTTCAATATACGGCGAGGTCTACGTGGTTTCATGGAATCTGGCATCAACTCAAAGCGAGAGTCTAACTCAAACATGTCTTCTTCAAAGTGACGAGAGCACAGGTAGTGCTTTGGGGGGTTGCTCAGTATCTCTGCCTTAACAAATTCTCGAATGTCACCAACATCTGTTCCACATCGACGCACCCACACTTTGCACAGTTGTGCATTCCTCGGAAATCAGTGAAATGACATACCTTCGGGCATGCGCCCTCTTCTGGTCTGGCAGCCATATGCCAAACACTGTGGCATTCTGTCAAATCCTTTTGGAGAATACTGATTAACCTAATAAAAATAACATTTTAATTATTTATAAATCCATAAAGTTGTTGAATGTAAAATTACACACCAATGTACTGTAATACAGCAATTATTGGCTGCTTCAAATAACGTTGCACAAAATATATTTCAGTGCTGAAATGCAATATATGGCTATCTGTAAATAGCAATATAAACTGATTGTTAGATCAGCTCATTTATACAAAAAAAGTTTAATGGCCCTGACTTACACCTTCACATAAACGTAGTGTACTATGTAAGTATAACAGTTTGGTGGAATACAGCCAGCCATGTACTCGCCACAAGGTCCACTTAAAATGTTACAAACCACAGTTGCTTTCGTGGTGTTCAGTCTGGTTCTGTGTGTACCTGGCCACTTCATATTGCTCGCTCTTGAACAGTAGCCCTTTGAAGCCATAGTTTTCAGTTAACTACCTTCAGTAATCCTGCTTTAGTAATACAGCTGGACTAAGCCTATCTCAGTGATTTGGTCATAAGCACAGAGTAACTACATGCCTTGTTAATTTTTTACTGGTCTGCATATAAAAGGACCATCATTTCTTGAAGCCTGACTGACCATTACAACACACACACACACCCTGAATTGTTAATACGTTTGTATTCCACATTGTGTGTATGAGATTTCACATCCATGATCTGTCGCCCATGATTGACTTGTGTATGCATTCACATAGTACAGCAAGGACAAGATCACAGTAGGCGATGGCAATCACAGTTTGTGACCTCCCATAACTACTCCTGTCAATCAGCGATAAATGCTCAGCAGTGCTGTATCGAGTCATCATACAATGACAGTACAGCTATGACAATATTATACTTGTCACGACTTGTGCCTCACTTCAGAAATATATTGAAAATGTTCAATTTACATCACACATGTAGGTCACAGTACAGTGTGTCTGTATTATGTCTATAGTGAAGGTGTCATGTCCAATGTGAAATTATGGACACAGACACATTTCCCATCCGAAGTGAAGTTCATTGACTCAATACAGCAGTGTACTTAGGGAGTCATCAACTGTACAACCACACAGTCTCAACTATTACCAGTATCGTCATGACCAAGAAACATGTTCTGGTAAGGCATTATTACCCATATCTAGGTTTGTGACATGATGTATGGCAGGACCAGAATTAGCTCTATTGAGAACACTGCCATCAAGCATAGCACACATTAAATACAATGCACAACTTGCATGCAATACACCCAAACTCAGTATGTACAAAGAAATATGACTAATCCATGTTTACCTTTCCATTACATTGGTTATTCACACAGTCTGCTTCAATTACTCATAAGTCAAAACAATTTCCAAAGAATTATAAATTTTATTGGCATATACAAGCACATGACATGTAACACTTTCAGACATCCTTATAGCAGCGAAACATAATGCTCCGTTGTCCATTATAGACACTGAATAGTCATTCAACTTCCATTACACCGATGTATGTCAGTTACTCTGGGTATACCCAAAACCCTTCAAAAGGCAGGAAACCAACATATTCGCTGTCGTCTTCAGGAAATTTTTCTCGTATACGCGACACTACACATGCCGGAATCACAACTCTGTTCCCACGTCCCAGTCTTCGATTTTCAAAAATCCATAGCACATAAGCACGGTATGCCACCATGCGGTACAACCTGTCAAATCACAACATCTATTATAGCAACTTACACCTCATCATGAATTCATCACAAGTATCACAAACCGTTCTTTTCACATTTCTAGTTAGGACTATGACATGTTTGTGTGGGCTACCTGCAACAAACATTGGCCAACATACAACTCTTCAATATCACAGGAATCGAGATAACAGATAATATTTTCCAACCTGACCCTAATACCGCAACGTTCGACCGCAGCATCAATTTTACACTTTTCTACACTAAGTTAACAATGTCTTACCACAAACTACTCATTTACCTATACTAGCTGTAAAGGAAGTAACCATGCTTTTCTCTGGCTATGAAAGTTAAACTTACATAATTGGTGCTGTTCTAAAAAGTAATGTTCATACAGTGCAAGGAAAGATATACCACCAGGTAAATATCACCTGTGAGTATTTATGTGCTGTAACAGCAACCATCTTTCGAATTAGACACTTCTCCCTTACCTATTGGTCCACTGTATGTTGCGTGATTGCCTTGTAACGTAGTGCATAGACCGCAGAATCAATTCCAGTACAAATGGCGTTAGGCACGCCATTTCAAAGTCTGTGTGATCAGTGATGCACACTGGCCGAACAGCGAGTTCAAGCTGAGCAATTTTAGCACGTGCTCGATGGGACGATACACAGCAGTAGCATTCACGTGGGGTATTCATTAAAACACACTTTTCACATGTGCACCAAGTCATGCTCTCGGTGTACTCTTCATGTGCTTCTACATCACTACTTGCACTGCTATCTCGGTGTTGGTTTGGTCTTCTTTCTCCTGGTGCATATTCGGGCTCAAAACTGAAAGGAACTGGACCGTGCATATTCATCCCAAACATCGCGCCAAATAATTCTGTGAAGTGCAGAAAGCAACACTTTGTCCAGTAAAACATGACATTAATCCAGTATCAGAGCAGATATGCATGGCGTTTCCCTATTTCAATCACTGCATAAGCATACCACATTTTAAGCATGAACAGGCATACATGACATGTGTAAGCTGATGAAACATGTGAGTACAGTTTCACATACTCTTCAAGTTTTACCATAGACAAGTAGACTTCATCTACACTGTGAATTCACATTTTTCTAATACAGGTACTGACTGCACAGCACAATACAAAAATAGTTACAGTATCACTTTAACTTTGAAGCACAATTACCACTGAGAAGATGAAGCACAATAACCAGTAAGAAGATCTTGGTGACATAGTGATATCCTTGTACTGCTGCTATAATCAATGTATTCCATTTGACAAAGACGTAACTTCACGGAGTCTATGATGGAGTGGCAGTAAATGGGTACGGGTATGTAAACAATGCTTTTTCTGAACATCAGTAGGCGATGGTAAGCGTCAAAAGTTTATGTACAGCTGAGTTGGCAATAAGGGTGGAAATGCATGCAGTGATGTCATATGCCAGTTTAAGATGTTTGATGTACATGCCAAACACAAAAAAAAAAATTTTAAAAAAGGTTGGAGTACCTGTACTCTGACAGTCCCCTATAGTTAACCAAAGCAGCCATTATAGGTATTCGCGACATTGCTTTCCTGTCAGGCATAGTTAATAACATCGTAACTAGTACTGTTAGTCCAAGAACAACATATACCACCATATAACCCATTTGGTTAGCAACATTCAGGGTAGCTCTTGACAGATTTCGTAGTCAACTGAATGCCACAAGATACTAATGGAAAGGCCCATGCAGAAACTCAGTTGTTTGGATGCACTGATTCCAGTGTTAAATTTCCCTAACAAAAGCGATGATCAGCGAGTACTGGTTGTAAACATAGGGGATGTGTAGTCCACCATTTACCAGGAAGCATATTCAAATTGATAGAAATAGTAGGTGTGCTATCCACAACAGTCGTGGTATACAAATAACAGAGGCAAACTGGGTCATATACAAATGATTTATGCTCTTGTGTGAGCAATACACTCACTTGGTCAGTAAATTTTCTAAACGTGCCATGCAGTACAAAGTTATTAGTAGGGTCAATGCAATACCCATGGTACATATCAATCTTCACCCCTCAACTGGCAACAGAGCTTTCCTTGCCCCCACCACATTATGCATGACAAGTAAGACAGGCCCAAGAGTAGATTCAGTGTTTTTTTAATTTTACATGTTATCAAGCTCGTGGCTATGTCACATTGCTGTGTACTGACCTATGGACCTTCTACTTGTGTGACTACAGAAAAAAACACATTAACCAGTCAAACATATTGCTTGGCATGGGTGGTCAGCACGTTTATTTACAAAACAAACCAGGACAACTGTGCACCTTTGTTTTCGCAAATATTACAGACTCTCTCAAATGACATAAAAATATATCTAGTCCACTGTCACTAAGGTGAACATGGTCAAACCAGTATAACTCTGGCAACCGAGCATTAATAGTGCTATGGTGAATCACAGATCCTTTGCACAGCTCCATCTGTCCCCACATGAAGCTATTGTGCAATCTTCTGATTTTATCAATGGCCTTAATGCTACGTGCGCCCTTCCAGTCCATCCTTTGTATGATGTCTGACCATACGATATGTAGATTAGGCCACCATGTAAGCAGTCTCCACAAAATTGTCAGATCTACAAGGGGGCATGTGGTCAAGTCATTTCCTCCCAGATGCAGTACTAGGATATCGGGTTTTTCACCGCTGACATTTTTTGCATGCAGCAAGCATAGCAGACCATCCCACCGCATGCCTCTTTTCCCGACCCATGACACCTGCATTCCAGTCTCACTTTGCCACAGATTTTTGGCTCCTATTTCTACAGCTCTTCTCGATAACCAGTGCACGTAGGAATGGCCACATATCCACACCTGGAGAGGTCTCTGAGGGACACCTAAACCAACACAGATCATGGTGTTAACAACTCACTACTGTGACAGCTACAGTATGACCATTAACAAACAGAAAGCAGCTCAACTCAATGCAATACTGACCTTCCATATGCATGCCTTGCTGCACTGTGCATGTATCAGGCTCCATCACAGTAACCACACTGAAAGAATTGAAAGGAATACTATTACAAAGCGTTCTGCATTTATGTCCTTGGCAAATGATGTAATTCTTAAAGTGGCACACCGCTTTCTCAGCGCAAAAACCCAGTCTCAATTTACAGTTAATACAGGCTGCCTTCCTACGTATGAAAATCATCAGCTGTTGGCAACCAGGGTTGAAAGGGAATATCAAAACCCACAAAGTGACAATTGCTAAAGCAACTGACCAAAAACACTATTTGAAACATTTTACAGGAGGCAAGGCTACAACACACTC
Source organism: Protopterus annectens (assembly GCF_019279795.1). Classification (NCBI taxonomy): domain Eukaryota; kingdom Metazoa; phylum Chordata; order Ceratodontiformes; family Protopteridae; genus Protopterus; species Protopterus annectens. The sequence goes on from NC_056731.1 coordinate 1,104,046,674, forward strand.
CATAGTGGGGGGCAACCACAGCCCACCAAGTAATATGTACCATATCCATCATTGCAGCCAGTTGAAGGGGAAAATCCTAGGCACCATTGCAGAATATTGGGGTACAAGCAAACACTTTTACTATGGTGACTGGGGGGTGGTAGGATACACACTGTACATCAATGCTACTACAGGGATAGGGGGATACACTAAACAGAAGGGAATAGTGTCATAATGCGCAAAACATCATGACTGCGATTGGGAGCAAACACCAGACACATTCTTAAGGGCCATAACGGCACCAACTGCAGTACACAGATTAGGGGTGAGGACACCAATGTGATGGCACCAAAATTCCTACAAGGATCAGGGACTGGAGGTAACTACTGGATTCCATGGATGAGTCTCTGAACTGCAGTCCTATGGGACTGAGGCAGAGGGATACATTAGACTACAAAGAATATTCCTTAAAGTGGCCTAAGGCACATTCATGCGTGATGGGATCGGGGGGGTGGTAAACAATCCGACACTTGGGCTTACATGCTTAAGTGTCTTAATGGGATAAATGGTAGTACAGGGATCGGGGGTGGAGTAACCATGAGACCACCAGAACTGACTCTCTTTAAACCTATGAACATTAATATTACTGATGGCAAGGAATACCTTATACATAGTTTCATAGTTTAGTACTAGGCTATCTACCCTGGGGCATTTGCAAGCCTAGCCATAGTGATTGGGCTTTGCCACCCCATGAAATGGTACAAAAATGTACAGAATAAATTTAGAATACTGTGCCTCTGTCTAGTATTGACACAATGAAGGTCCCCTTATATAATAGAATTAGTTTACTGTGCTCCTGTCTAGCAGTGACACAGATGTGACCCCTGGGGTAAACTTACGATCTCCCATCCACTCATCAAGATTTCTCTTGAAGAGAGTCAGTGAGGGGCTCTGCCTAATATGAACTGGGATCTTGTTCCAAAGCATGGGAAGCCTCTGGGTTATGACTCTATCCCTCCAGCATGTCCTATTCATACTTGTGCCGAGGTTTACGTTTACGATGGATTTGGGTTTTTTGAGGTGGAGCATGTCCGCCAGATCCTGATTGGACATGGCCTTGTACATCAGGCAGAGATCACCTCTGAGCAGGCGGTATGCTACTGAATAGAGCTGAAGTTTCTTTAGTCTGGAAGAATAAGACATATGTTGGAGACCCTTGATCCTCTTGGTGAGGTACTTTTGTGGTCTCTCCAGCTGTTGCAAATGCCGGGTGAGGTACATACCAAATGGGGCATTGTACTCAATCATGGGTGTGATGAGGGAGGAGTATAGGGGTAAAATGACATCCTTGGATCTGGATGTGAATCCCTTCATGATGAGGTGTGCAAGGTAGAATGTGTTTCTAACCACTTTGGCAACGTGGGTGTCAAATGACAGGTCGCTGTCGACTTGGGTCCCTAGGACTCTGATTACTTTTTCCATGCTCAGTGGGTTGCTGTCTATGAGATAATTTGTGGGTACTTTGTTTTTCCCAAAGGGGATGACTATACATTTTTTGGCATTTAGTTTAAGGCCGTAACTCCGGCACCAGTTGTCCGTTTCTGTGAGGCCTTTTTGTAGGATGTATGTGTCCGCTGGTTTATCGACTATGGCGCCTAGTTTGCACTCATCTGCAAACTTTGTCAGCCACAACCCTCCCATGTTTGCTTTAACATTTGAGAAATAAATGCCGAACAAGAGGGGTCCCAGGACAGATCCCTGTGGGACACCACTTGTGACTGGCTTTGAGTCTGACATTGCTCCAGCGATTTTAACTTTATGGGTTCTGTCCTTTAGCCAGTTTGCAACCCATCTAGTGACATAAGGGTTTACGTTTAAGCTGTTGAGCTTATCTATGATGCCTGAGTGGGGTATTGTGTCGAAGGCCTTATCCAAGTCCAGGTAGGCTGTATGGACTGCTTTGCCGTCATCAATGGCTCTAGTGACTGTTTCGAAAAAGTCAACCAGGTTCAAAAGGCAGGATGTGCCCTTTACAAAGCCGAACTGGGTGGGGTCAAGTGTCTGTAGGTCCCCTATGTCTCTGTTTGAGTTCCATAATGATTCTTTCCATAGCTTTGCAGACCAGGCTGGTTAAGCTTATGGGGCGGTAGTTCCCAGGGTCTGTAGAGGCACCCCCTTTGTGTAGTGGGATCACTGTTGCTGTATGCCAGTGTTCAGGTACATATCCTGTAGTAAGGTTAAGGTTAAATAGCATTTTTATGTGCGGGTTTAGCTCCTCTTGGAGTTCACGTAGCACGCAACCCGGGATATCGTCAGGTCCCATTGATGCGGTGTTTTTAGCTTTGTTGAGGGCGGTTCTCACTTGGACATCTGAGATGACAGGGAGATTACATTCAGCTGGGATAAGTATTTCTTCTTTTGGGGGTGAGGGAGGGGAGAAATTTGCACTGAACCTGTCAGCCAGAATGTTGGAAATATCTGTGGGTTCAGTGTATTTTCTGTTGTTGTGAACCAACTCTGAGGGTTTCCGCCCAGGTTTCTAACATAGCTGAAGAAGGCTTTGTGGTTATCTTTAGTGTCCTTAGCGATTTTTCTCTCAAAGTTGGCCTTGGATGTTTTTATGAGAGAAAGTAGTTTTCTGCTAATGTTGATCAGAGATGTCTTACCTTTATGCGATTTTGCTCTGACATGCAGTAGCTTCCTTCTTTTGTTATACAATTTGTTAATGGCTGAGGGTCCACCAGACAGGACGCTTGCCTTTGGTGGAGAGGGACTTGGATTTATTTGGAATTGCATTATCCATGCATTCTTGGAGATGTCCATAGAAAGCATTTGTGAAGGATTCAGCATTGTGGGATGTGGTATCCACTGGCCCAGTGGGCTTAAAGGATACCATCTCAGTCTTAAGAAGAGTGAAGTCTGCTTTTGATAAGTTTTTCACTGTGGTCTTTTGTGCTGGGGGTGGAGGTGGGATATGTATATCAAGGGTGATTAGTTTGTGGTCAGATCTCACTAGTGAGGGGTATACCTCCGGTGTGGAGCATTTTGTCCCCATGTTTGTGATGATCAGGTCTAGTATATTATCTCCCCTTGTGGGAGAGGTGACTAGTTGTTCCAGTGCATTTGAATTTATGAATTCCAGGAACCTTTGGGCTAGGGTGTTAGGGCTAGAATAATGTACCCAATCTATGTTTGGGTAGTTGAAGTCTCCCAGTATGATGGTATTTTGTGATACATTCATATCATCCAATGTCTTCAGGAAGGCTGAGTGTGGTTCCTGGGATTGGGAGGGTGGTCTGTAACATGCTACCAGTTGTATAGCAGTTTTGCCTGTGGTTAATTGCACCTGTATGGTCTCTGATGCTTCATGTGTTGCTACTAACATGGAGGTGGGGGTGTTCTTGATGAGAATGGACACTCCCTCTCCCTTTGTGGTTCGGCCCGGGTTTTGGGGCCGAAAATCATTTGTACATAAGTATATTTCATGAACCACTCACTTGGCTGCTGTAGTTTACCTGATCTGAATGTGAATTTCAAAGTATGTTTAAATAAAAAGTTGCCAGCTTGTGCCATTCACTCATCCTTTCTCAATATGAATACCATCTCCCATGCCAAGAGGCCATTAGCCTAATGGGTGTTAACTCAGACAATAAAGTATTAGTACAAAAATAAATAAAAATATTTTTATATGTATACCAGGCTACAGTGATGCAATACTAACTCATCTACTTTCCCCACGCACACGCTGACATGTTCATCCTATGGCAACTGAAATACTCTTCACATACTCTCCAGCCACTGCTGAACATAAACAGGTAGAGTGGGCAAGCAGGGAAAAGGTCTTGTACAGTACTGACAATTTTAGAAACAGGCAGAGTTCTACAAAACAATGAAAAAAAACCTTATAAAGCACCAGTTTCTTTTGAAATGCAGACAAGCGCAGAATTTACCACTAGAAGGAGAAGTGCAGATATTTGCTGTGCTCAACTTGTTGACTCCTAAAATACTCTGTGGGCCATCAATTCTGCTAGTAAAAACAAAGTGGAAGGATACAGAAATGCCTTTTGCACCTAGGGTTACCACCTGTCCCACTTTGCGAGGGACAGTCCCTCTTTGGGCAGCTGTGTCCTGACCAAAAATATTAAAAATGGCAAAAGTCCTGAGATTGTAGGACATAATTATGTCCCATATTTTATGTAATAGTTGTATAAAATAGTTATTTCTGTATGTAAAATACCTAAATGTTACAAGAAACAGAATAAGCAACTAAACTGCTACAAGAATAAGCTTTCATTTAGGCAAAAAAGTAAAGTTCTATCCTTTGTACTGACCATGGGTATTTGTCAACCTGCAAAATCTGATGTGTGTCCCGAAAATGTCCCACTTTGGCCATTTGAAAAGGTGGCAACCCTATTTGCACCTCTACCTACGGTTAATTTTAGAGACAGGCAGGCCACTACAGCTTTAGAAGGTGTCTATAAAGCACAACCACAGTTATCTGAAATGCAAAACAATTTCAAGATGAATTTTCTATTTTTAATAGGAGCACCAATTCGCACACTAAAATTGTCAAATTTAAAAATGTGTGTGCTCCTCCCCATGGTGAAATAGTCTTTTTAACCAAAGTTTGGCCACTCTGAAGGGGAAACAGACAAAAAAGTGCAGAATACAAATACATTATGCTTACTGATAGCATTACAGTATGACGGAGGCCTACAACTGCCAAAATGGGCTCTAAAACTTCAATCGTGTATGTAGGGAAAAGCAATCTGACATTTAACTTGCTATTCTACTAAGAGAAGAGGAACATCGGTCAACAAGCATATAGTCTTAAAGTGCTGCCAGTAAAGATGGAAGGTGATCTACCTTCTACAAACATACTGAAAATAAATACTACCCTTTAACAACAAATAAATAAATGTAAACATTTGTACTTATTATCTGGAACTGCATGCTAAATGACGGATGAACTACTGCTGAAATGTAAAGCGGAAAATGTAAAGTTACTAACAATTCTCCTGAAGTAACCAGAACTATCAATACACCACAAACGTTTGTGAAATGGCAGCTGCTGACAGCTCCAAGAGTCATCAGCAAGTATCAAAATCTAAGAAATAAAAAAAAAAATTATAACTCCACAGTAATAAGGCGATCGACATACTGTAAGCGATCGGCTTACTACAGCTCGAGATGTAAAGCCCTCTGCTATGCCAGCAGCTCCATGAGCCATCAGCAAGTAACAAACATCCATGATAAAAAAAAGCTGAAACCTATGAGCAAATAAGCACACAAGATTATCACAGTTTCCAATGGCTAAACTTCAGTCCACTCTTTTAAATGCGCAAATCTGCACTTGTCCGTAGAAATAACTTTCTTAGGACAAGCACAAAGTTATCGGCAGGAGTGCGGCAGGCATACAGCTGTTTCTACACTTGGCAATATGGCTTTGATAACAATGCTTCAATCAATGAAAAAAAAATGAATATTAATGAAGCGTTTCCTGTCTCTGGCAGCCTAACCAGATACCCCACTATCATACACACGTACACACAAACACATTCTGCTTACACACACTCATTCTCAAATTCAGTCACGCATGCATCGGAAACAAAGTCTCGCATACACAGCCTTTCCTGCATTCATACCCTTACATCCTGCATTCACAAGTGCACTATTCTATTCCATTCACGCAAACACATAATTCCATGCATTCACACAGACATTCACGCACAAACTTTACATTTTATCATATATTGCTCGCTTTTGGTCAGGCACAGACACTTCTGCATTAAAAAACACAAACATACTGCTTTCACGGCCACATTCACGCACATGCATGCAGGCATATAACCAAACGCACTCTGCAACCATACACACACAGACATGCAGTCATTTCTTTTTTACGTCTGTGAGGATTCCACGAACATGTACCGGTGGGCACCAGCTGAACAGAAGATGGGAAAGGCAATGTGATTATAAAAAAAAAAATAAACAAATAAATAATAAATGCTGAAATAGCTTCATTTTTTTTGGAAATGCAGAGGAGTGAGGGCACATTAGACTGTGAGAAGGCATAGTCGGTATGTGCCAGTGTGGAAGAGAGGTGAAGAAGAGTCTACAGGCAGGAAGGATTGGGTGGAGAAGAGTGTCAGGAGTGATTTGGGACAGACGAGTACCAGTAAGAGTGAAGAGGTATGCCTACAAGTGGGCAGTGAGACCAGCTATGTTATATGGGTTGGAGACAGTGGCACTGACAAAAAGGCAGGAGTTAGACCTGGATGTGGCAGAGTTAAAGATGTTAAGATTTGCACTGGGTGTGACAAGGATGGACAGGATTAGGAATAAGCGTATTAGAGGGTCAGCCCTGGTTGGAAGGTTTGGAGACAAAGCCACAGAGACAAGATTACATTGTTTTGGACATGTGCTGAGGTGGGATGCTGAGTATGTTGGGAAATATATGCTAAGGATGAAGCTACCAGGTAACAGGAAAAGAGGAAGGCCTAAGATAAGGTTTATGGATGTGGTGAGAGAGGACATGCAGGTGGTTGGTGTGACAGAGCAAGATGCAGAGGACAGGAAGAAATGGAAACAGATGATCCGCTGTGGCAACCTCTAATGAGAACAGGCGGAAGAAGATGATGATGATGAAGTCTGATTATATCAAAGAATATTTATAATAAAAATATCATGAGGAAGGCTGGTTAAGGAATTAATGCCAATATTCAAGGAACTGGCATAATATTATAACTACAGATAATGGGGTAAGAATTATAGGATATGATATAGACCTGGTATATAATATTGTATATGCAGATGATGGGGGTAAGAGTTATGGGATGTGACGTAGAGAAAGCATTGAATAGCAATATACATAATTAATTGTGTGATGTAGTATACAAGGATATAATGCATTTTTATAAATTCAGCTTATGAAAATAGCTTTGTAAGCACTGTGCTAAATGGTTGGGTGAAAAGAAATAAAGAATGCAAAAAGGTGCCAGACAGGGATGTCCTTTAAGCAGCAATTTGTTTGCATTAACAATGAATGTGATGTTGACCAATTCTAATGAAGGATTTAAATAAGGGATATGTATCTGTATATCATGACTATATATATATAAATTAGAGTTGGGGAGTCCACCTCTACAAAGAGAACAGTCACAAGTGGAGTCCCTCAGGGATCAATCCCTGGACCGCTCCTTTTTGGCATTTACTTCTCATAAGTCAAGGTCAATGTCAGTGGTCTTTGGCTGATTAAATGTGCAGATGATTGCAAATTTGGAGCTGTTATTGAATCTCACACTGACACAAATGTTCTGCAGGAGGGGCTGACACAGACAAGCAACTTGTGTCAGAGTCACGGACTAAAACTAAATGCCAAGAAATGCATAATAGCATCCTTTGGGAAGTCATCCATCCCTGGTAACTATCATATTGACAACACACCCCTTAGAGTTGACCCATTAGTCAGGGACTTAGGGACACACATTGATAATAATCTATCCTTTGATCATCATGTGTCTACAGTGGTGAGGTAAATCATTCTATTTTGCGCAACTTATAAACAAAGGTATGGCATCTAAGTCCAAGGAAGTCATTGTTCCACTGTATTCAGCATTTATTAGACCTATCATTGAGTGTAATGTCCCCTCTGGTGTGTACCTAGCCAGGCATATCCAACAACTGGAATGTCCACAGCGGTTCCTCACTAAAAGAATACAAGGCATAAGTAATATATCCTATGCAGACCGCCTTAAGGCCCTATCCCTATATTCTGTCTCATACAGAATTTTGAGAGGGAGATCTATGCCTGGCATACAGGGTATTGTCAGACCCTACTCTGATGGACACCCTGCATATACACAAAACAAACAGTACCAGAATTACCCATTCTAAAGACTTAAACCATGCCTGTGATATAAATAGGACCTGCTGGAGAGATAGGTATGCATCACAGAGACTACCCCGTCTATGAACAGGCTCCCCATCCATGTGAAGCAGACTTCCTCCCTAATCCAATTCAAGTGCAACTTGGGCAGAAATTCATCCCTGGTTTGGCACCTATGTCCCTGGTGCAAACAGGCCCATGTTTACACTTATCAAGGTATCTGAAATCGTCAGAGGATTGGGATGCATGGGTAGGCTTAAAAACGCCCTTGTGGTCATTAGCCTAGTAAACACCTATGAACCTGTAATACATTCTGCTATGTCATGGCAAATAAATCCATTTTATGCATTCCAGATGTATTAATTTTTTTCTCTGAAATGGGAAACATGTAAGTAGAAAACTCTATGTTGATTTCAATATACATCAACAAGACTGGCATATGTTTTTCTGAACATTTTCTCTATATTGAAGATGTATGAGAATGATACAACTGCACCTTTTTCCATATATTTCATGAAAGGCTGTTGATACACATCTAAGGAAGTCAGTAACTGTTATAATAGGTAGACTGTTCTAAAATAGTTATGAAACACAAAATCTCTCTTGGAGGTGGAGAATAAAGGTATCTCTACTTTCTGGTCTAGAGGGTCTTGAATTGATTATTTCATATTGTTGCTTGTTACAAACCAAAGCATTCCTTCCAATTTAGAGGTCTTTCATAGTGTCACATGGGAAGAATGGACTGTGAGGGTCAAGTAGTACCAAATTTTGAATATATATGTAGCAAAACGATGAGGCTAGGCTCAACACCCTTTACAACCTTAGCATCAGTCTTTGATTTAGTGACTATTTCTTGCTTTATTTAACCTGTCGGCTGCTCTAAAATGAACATCATGTTTCTGTGTAATTATTGACATTGCATCATCAACTCAGTTGTAAATTTGAACTTTACTGTCTAGGCATTCAATGTAATTTGGCTTTTCCACGTTTGCCACACTGCAAATGAATAAATGAATCTAATAAATAAACAAATGTTCACTTTTGCAACAGTCCTAAAGGTGAACATTACTTCATTCATTGTGCCAGTGTATTCTGAATCTAAACTAGTTAAGAAAGTCCGCAAATGAGGCTGCAGTATACGCTTGAACAGAACTTAAATGTCCCAATAGGCAGACAAAGTCTGTGTGACTGGCCTTTGCTCTTTGAGCCCTATCTCAGAGTTTAACCTGTCCTCTTTGTTTTCTGTTTATTCTTCCAACTTCACTCTTTTTAAACTGTTGATCTATGTGCATGTGTGTTTTTAGACTGAAAAAAAGGCAATTCCTGTCTCTGGCACCCGAACCAGATACCACCCGTCTGTCACACACACACACACACACACACACACACACACACACACACACACACACACACATTCTGCTTACACACACTCATTCTGACCTGCAGTCACTCATGCATCGGAAACTCTCTCTCATACACACACACTCAGGCTTTTCATACACTTACATCCTACATTCACGTGCGCACTATTCTTTCTCTCCTGCATTGCTAACTCTGTCCCATTCACGCAAACACAGCATTTCCAGCATTCATACAGACATACGCATTCCTTCCACGCACATGCTTTCATGGCCACATTCACGCACAGACATGCAGACATCAACAAACGCACCCTACAACTATACCAGACAGACATGCAAGCATTTTTTCTAGGTCTGGGTGCTTTAAACAACAATAAAAAAAGGAGGGCACAGTAATAAGCCGATGGATACATATGAATAGGATTGGCTTATTACATTTATGTCTATATCGGCTGGCTGTTTTCAGGGATTGAAATAAAAAAAAAAAAAGGAGGGCACAGTAATAAGCCGATCTATACATGTGAAGGGATCAGCTTATTACGTTTAAAACTGTATGGGTTTGCTGTTTTCCGGGAACGGAATAAAAAAAATAAAAGGCAATTCCTGTCTCTGGCACCCGAACCAGATACTACTACTCTCTCCCACACACTCACACACACACGCATACACACACACAGACATTCTGCTTACACACAGTCATTCTGGCATGCAGTTACTATTGCATCGGAAACTCTCATACACACACTCAGGCTTTTCATACACTTGCATCCTGCATTCACGCGCGCACTATTCTTTCTCTCCTGCATTGCTAACTCTGTCCCATTCACGCAAACACAGCATTTCCAGCATTCATACAGACATACACACTCTTTCCACGCACATGCTTTCATGGCCACATTCACACACACACATGCAGACATCACTATACCAGACAGACACGCAAGCATTTCTTTCTAGGTCTGGGCGCTTTAAACAACAATTCAAAAAAAAAAAAAAAAAAAAGGAGGGCACAGTAATAAGCCGAAATTAAAAAAAAAAAAGGAGGTCACAGTAATAAGCCGATCGATACATTTGTGAAGGGATCGGCTTATTACATTTAAAACTGTATGGGTTTGCTGTTTTACGGGAACGGAATAAAAAAAAAAAGGCAATTCCTGTCTCTGGCACCCGAACCAGATACCACTACTCTCTCTCACACTCACATACACACGCATCCACACATACAGACATTCTGCTTACACACACTCATTCTGGCATGCAGTTACTATTGCATCGGAAACTCTCATACACACACTCAGGCTTTTCGGTTTGCTGCTTGCCGGGAACGGAATAAAAATAAAAAATAAGGCAATTCCTGTCTCTGGCACCCGAAACAGATAGCACCAGTCTCTCTCTCTCTCTCTCTCTCTCTCTCACACACACACACACACACACACACACACACACACACACACACACAAATAGATTTGCAGTAAAATTTTATTTAACAGAACATGAACTGCATAATACTATGAATGTTTATGCGGCAGAATTGTGCACGCAGTATAAATACTTATAGGAACTTACCCTTAGCAAATGTTTAAGGTTTCCAAGGGACTTTGCTGGTAGTTTTGCTGAAATACTTGATCCGATGCTGTTTTTACTTCGGGCTGAAACAGTGGACGGAATACAGTTCCTCAGCTAGTTATACAGTACTTTATACTAGGTGATAAGGGCTGACCTAGATAGTTGTGATGTCACAATGTGGGAGGATCAGCTGGAGAGGGAACTACCGATTTAGCTATGTCGAAGGTACATCATGAAGGTGGTGACCAATTCCAAAGGAAAGAATGCGATAGCAAAGAACGGGGGATGGGCTTTCCTACCCTACACTAGGGAAAAGCAGAAATGAACAACTGACAAACTTCTTCGTGCATTTTGGTAATTGATGATGGCTGGATCAGTTTACAGGGAAATAAGAGTACTCGGGGTTGAGTTAAATTCTGACTGAGCCCGGAGTTTTCCTTTAAGGCTAAACAACACGCCTGATACACTTGTAATAGGTGACTCTATCATCAGGCACACTGATGTCCCGCTCACCAGGCTGAACAAAGAGAAGGTCACGGTGAGCTGCCTATCGGGCGCTAGGATCCACCACATAACACAAGCACTCAGGTCACTCCAAGGCAAGTACAAATATGACTCAGTCATTGTCCATGCTGGTGTGAATGACCTGAGACGTACCTCCCTGGACTACATGAAAAGAGACATAGAGGAGCTCTCTGAGCATGTAGCCCAGGCCGGTATGACCCTGACCTTGAGTAGCATCTTACCCTCACCAAGAATGATGCCACAGTATGAAGATAAGATTATCAATTTCAACAATTGGCTTAAGTATTGGTGTCATTCAAAGGGGATCCAATGCCTGTCAGCCTGGGATGACATGCTCGACAAGCCATGATGCTTCGCTAGGGACGGCTTGCACCTGTCACCCCTGGGCTTTCAGATATTGGCAAAGGCTCTTGCTACCCCCATAGTGCCTTTTTTAGGCAAGGCTCAAAAGACAAACCCACCTCCATAGGTATCACAAGGGATAAGAAACTAAGAGTAATGCTACTCAACGCCAGAAGGCTAAACCTCAAGATGCACGCACTCGAAACTCTCCTTAGCATGGAGAACATTGATATCTGTGCAGTAACAGAAACCTGGTTCAAGGCTCTCGAGAGCACCCCAGCACTACCAGGTTATACCTCATACCATGCTTTTCGGCCCCAAAACTTGGACCGAACCACAAAAGGAGGGGAGTATCAATATTCGTCAAAGATACCCACACCTCCAGGTTGGTGGCACAGCACGAAGCATCAGAGACTTTCCATGTGCAACTAACAGTGGGTAAAACTGCCTTCCAGTTTATAGCCTGCTACAGACCACCCTCCCAAACCCAGGAACCCCACTCGGCCTTCCTGAGAACACTGGAAAATATGAAGGTCTCTCCAAACACCATTATATTGGGTGACTTCAACTACCCAACCATAGACTGGGAGCATTACTCTAGCTCCAACACCCTAGCCCAAAGGTTCCTAGAATTTATAAACTCAAATGCTATGGAACAACTTGCTACCACTCCCGCAAGAGGGGAAAACATACTGGACCTGATCATCACCAACATGGGGACTCTATGCTCCAGACCAGAAGTGTATCCCTCACTGGTAAGATCAGACCATAAACTAATCTCACTGGATATTCACATCCTGACCCCACCCCATACCCAGAAAACCACAGTGAAAAACTTCTCTAAAGCAAATTTCACACTCCTCAAAACCAAGGTGGAATCCTTCAAAGCCCCCGGGCCTGTGGATAATACGGCCCAGACCACAAAATCCTTTATAAACGCATTCTATGAACACCTTCAGGAATGCATGGATCATGCAATCCCAAATAAAACCAAGACCCAATCCTCCAAAGGCAGACATCCTGTCTGGTGGACCCCAGCCATAAACAAACTACACAATAGAAGGAGGAAGCTACTACATGACAGAGCAAAATCCCAAAAAGGGAAGGCATCTCTGATCAGTATTAGCAAAAAACTACGGGCACTCATAAAATCGTCTAAGGCCAGCTTCAAGAGAAAAATTGCACAGGACACTAAGGATAATCACAAGGCTTTCTTTAGTTATGTTAGGAATCTGGGTGGGAATTCCCAGATATGCTCAGAATTAGTCCAAAATGACAAAAAATACACCGAACCCACAGACATTGCCAACATCCTAGCTGACAGGTTCAGCGCAAACTTCTCCCCCCTCCCCACCAAAAGGGCTAATATCTATCCCAGCAGAGTGCTGCCCCCCTGACATCTCAGATGCTCAGGTAAGAGCTGCTCTCTCCAAAGCAAGAAGCACAGCATCAATGGGACCAGACGGTGTCCCGGGCTGCGTCCTACATGAACGCCAAGAAGAGCTAAACCCAAACCTAAAACTACTGTTCAATCTCAGCCTTACTACAGGATATGTACCCAAAGAGTGGCGTACAGCAACAGTGGTCCCTCTCCACAAAGGTGGTGCCTCAACGGATCCTGGAAACTATCGCCCCATAAGTCTCTCTAGCTTGGTCTGCAAAGCTGTGGAAAGGATCATCATGGACCTTATAAATAAAGATATTGGGGCCCTACAGACACTGGATCCTACCCAGTTCGGCTTTAAGGGCAGATCCTGCCTCTTAAACCTGGTTGATTTCTTTGAAACAGTCACCAAGGCCATTGACAAGGGGAAGGTGGTCCACACAGCCTACCTGGACCTCGCAAAAGCCTTCGATACAATACCCCACTCGGGAATTATAGATAAGCTCACCAGCTTAAATATAAACCCCTATGTCACTAGATGGGTTGCAAACTGGCTCAAGGACAGAACCCACATGGTTAGAATAGCTGGAGCCATGTCAGACTCCAAACCAGTTACAAGTGGCGTCCCACAAGGCTCAGTCTTGGGATTTCTCTTGTTTGGTATATATTTCTCAGAGGTACAGGCCAACATGGAAGGACTGTGGCTGACCAAGTTCGCAGATGACTGCAAACTGGGCGCCATAATAGACTCTCCAGCCGACACAAGCATCCTCCAAAAGGGCCTCATAGAAACAGACAACTGGTGCCAGAGCCATGGCCTCAAGCTAAACGCCAAAAAGTGTATAGTCATCCCCTTTGGCAAAAACAAAGTGCCCACAAATTACCACATAGGTGGTAATCCATTAAGTACAGAAGAAGTAGTTAGGGACCTGGGGACCCAAGTTGATAGCAATCTCTCATTTGACAACCACGTAGCCAAAGTGGTTAGAAAAACATTTTATATAGCCCACCTAATCATGAAGGGATTCACATCTAGATCGGGGAGGTCATCGTGCCTCTTTACTCATCCCTCATCAGGCCCATAATTGAGTACAATGCCCCTTTTGGGATGTACCTTACCAGACACCTGCAGCAACTGGAAAGACCCCAAAAGTACCTCACCAAGAGGATCAAGGGGCTCAAACAGATGCCGTATGCTGCCCGGTTAAAGAAACTCCAGCTCTACTCAGTGGCATACCGCCTGCTCAGAGGCGATCTGTGCCTGACGTATAAAGCCATGTCCAACCCGGAATTAATGGACATGCTTCACCTCAGAAAATCCAAATCCCATCAAGCTACACGCTTGAGGGACTTAAACCTCAGCACTGAAATAAATAGGACATGCTGGAGGGACAGATTCATAACCCAGAGGCTCCCTTCACTCTGGAATAAAATCCCAGTCCAGGTTAGGCAGAGTCCCTCATTGACTTTCTTCAAGAGGAATCTTGATGAGTGGATGGGAGATCGTAGGTTTACCCCCGGGTATCACTTCTGTGTCACTGTTAGACTAACCTCGAAAAAGGGCATAGCAAAATTAATTTAAAATGGGTGGTGAAAGCCATACACACTCTGGCTAGGCTTATAAATGCCCTAGGGCAGATAGCCTAGTATGAACCTATGAACATCAAAATATGATGCAATTGATCATATGCATCCTTCCAAACACCAAGGATTACAAGCCAAACCATTAAACATTTCATTGTTGAACAATTTCAACATGTGACAATAGGTTGAGCATCACACAATGCAAATAATCACTGCTACGTTTTACAACCTTTATTGCTTTTTGATGTAAGTACTGCCATTGTGTATGTCAAGAAATCCATATGCTTACAGTTGCGCAAATGCAGTTGACAAGGCTGTACTTCCTTGTGCACAACCTGTTACACATGAGATCTGAATTCCCAGTTCAGACATATATTGCTAGTTTGACTTCTGCAGTCATGGCTAGCAGTAGAAAGTGGTGCTAAATTTTGAGCACAAAGGTGGTGTGCTGAGGAGACCAGGATGTTTGTGGCACTCCTCGTGAAGTACTACAGCTATAGGCTGCTACAGGGGGATTATATTGAGTCTCAGTATAAGACTGAGACTTGGAATAGCTTGGCCACAGCTGTTTCCATTTCAACTGGCAATCCATACACTGGGGAACAATGTCATCACCACAACAGTTACCTGTAAAAGCACAAGCAAACTCGACTAAACCAATGGAAGGATGAATTTAGGACTGCAAACACACATCATTTGTGTAAGTATACTGACCGATAACCTGTGTATGTTATGGCAATAATTATCTAGCCAGCCAAAGCAGGTATTCATTATGCTGTCATATATATATATATATATATATATATATATATATATATATATATATATATATATATAAATTGTACTGTACAGCTACAGAGGAAATAGCCAATCATGAGACACCTCAGGAGAGAGAATAACTTGCCTCAGAGAGGCATGATGTAAGTATGCCTCTGGTCCAAATGCAAGACAGGTAGCTATTTTCAGTCCCTCACTCCAAAACATCCTGAGAAGGCATACCTCAACCTTATCAAGCGTGCATGCATGCATGCCTTCTCCAATAGCTCTTGCTGTTTGCATTAGGCAATGGGAACATCAGCTTAACTGTATGTGGGTTCAATATAAGCAACAATTTTGTTTTATTTCAGGGTAGTATTTATAAAATATTAACAACAGTAAGGAATGTCAGGAAAATTTCAGTTTTGGTAACTACAATTATTTCATTTGAATCATACCTCTTAACCTGGAAACATCAAAAATATGGACAAGGCCTATGAAAAATAGGTACAAATCTGTACGCTGATTAACATCTAAGTTGCATACAGAATTACATAACCCCACCCACTCCAATGGAATTGTGGGATACCAACTTTCAAACGCAAACTGAAGAACAGACAACCAAAATATGGCACCAGAGACCCCTGCAGCCATTCCAATGTCCCATTACCTGGCTATTTACCATAAACACTAATGTGTACATACTGCTTTATTTCTACAAAGATTATTTGGATTTTATTTTCACATTTTGCAGCACAACAATGCACAAAACACAGACATCTGCTAAACAAAGCAATACTGTCTCGCCATGAAAATAGAGTTGGCATTAAAACTTCTCTGCTCTTGAAACTCACATTCATTGAAATAGCATTGAAACCCACACCACATCCATAGAAAATGCATCTGGCCAGTTGTGTATAAAGATTACCTTTGGGCTGTTTTCAAATCAATGGCCCCTTGCACACAAAGCACGAAGCATACATGTGTTGTTTTCTTTGATACACCTTCCTGAGTTTATTAAGTTACGTTCCATGTATAATACAACACACTTGTTAGACGGAGCGCATTTTAAATTTATTGTTTAAACATTTTTTCCAGTAGGCTGTACTGTAGGCAAAGGCAATGAAACAAAATGCATGAGCCAATAATGCCAAAACTGCCCAATTCAGAACATTTCCATCATAAAAGTCTACTTCCACACCCACACTATAAATAGAATGACAGTAGTATAAGCCATAGGCATTTTGCACGGCTTCTCGCACTTATTTTCAATTTCAGTTTTTTTTTTTTGGGGGGGGGGGGTGGACAAAGGGTCAAAAACCAGGAACACATTTTATACATTGCTTGTATAATTGTATAATTTTGGAAAGTTGCTAGAATAAATTGTTTTGTTACCACTATGCATTTCACTGGCAAGTCTTGAACCCAGGACACTATGCACTACAGTCAGAGCAACACACCACTATGCCAAACCATCAGTTTCCTGAAAAATAGGAAGACAGAAACTTAATGGCTATCATTTGGTGAATTCAGTTCTCACTTCTTACCTTAGCTCTCAACCTCTTACCACAAAAAACATGAACAAAGCCAATAATGGGGGAATACAAATTCTGTTCTCACGTCTCACCATAACTCTCAACTCTTAACACACAAAATCTGGATAAAGCTAGGGACTTTAGGCTCTTTTTATCCTGGTACACAGTTTTTCAGTCAGCTTTTATGTCATTGTTTACTAGAAGATTCCTTTTTTTTTTCATCAGGTAAACCTGGAACCAGAGATGAATATGCCAACAAGCAGTGCTGGGCACACCAGTGTGATCAAAGGCTATGACAAATAATCATCAAATTTATAGCCAACAAATGCAGTGCCCACAGCAAGCCATCTTAAGGTTTTCATTTATTTTTATGCATTTCCAAATAAATAAGTACAAAAATACCTCAGCAGACAACAGGAAATTATGATGTAAATGCATCAGCTCACTGTTAACCCTCAGAGTAATTTTAGGCATTAATTAGATAGGAATGCTTCTAGGAATGAAGTCTGTAAACCCAAAAACAATGCAATCTCCTGACTACTTTTTTGTAATAACCTTTATACAAGTACAACAGGATACTTAAGCAGAGCTGAATGAGGGATACGGGTATTGCAACTGGCATTAAATGCAATGAAAGGTTGACTTGAATGTACCACTGTTTGATTAAAAAGGGGCAGCAGTCACACACACACACACACACACACACACACACACACACACACACACACACATTGTTCGTTTCCTTACTTGAGGTCTTCATTCTTGATTCCCCAGCCCGAACCGTTGATAATCCATCCGTTCGCATTTGCAGTTCCCGGGCCTGAACTGCTGATAATCCGTCCATTATAAGAGCCGTTCCCGCTCACCAGGCCGGCCGGAAATGATGTGTGCAGGATGTGAGCTCCTTCAGCTTAATTCCGACTGGCTGGTAGCCCTGATGGCACTGACATCATTGTGCACAAGATGATATCAGCGCCGACAGCGGGAAAATTAAAAAAGTAAAAAAAAAAAAACAAAAGGAAAAAATTGGAAATGAAGGGGTGCCACTCAGGAATCATGGCACCCCTTCATTTGGACCCTAAAACTCTGTAAAAAAAACAAGTAATTCGGTATGATTTGAATGAATACACATATCCTATACTGCATAGGAAAATAAAGGATGCTATTTCTTATCTACAAGCAGTGAGATTTGTTTATTTTATGACATGTTAATACCTTCCCATCATATGTAGATGTGGCAGAGATGTGCAGTAATCAATTATCACATTTGTTTATGTATTGCAAAAAAGAGTGGATTTAAAAAATAAAATAATGTGACATACCATGGATCTAATTCTCTTTTTGTCTCCCCATCCTATTTTTGTATGGTTTTATAATTTCCTAACATTCTGCAGTTTGCATACCTTGCTGCTAAAAACAAAACAGACAGGTAGACCAACCACTGCAGCTCTGTGCACCGTACCTCCATAGATGGCAACACCGACACCCAGCGCTTCAAGTTCACAACCTGTCAGCATTACCTCCATAACCCCTGCCCCTACCTGCTCTGACTGCATCAGGTAGCTCTGCTGCGGTCGCTGGTGCAGTGGTACCCTCTAGGAGCAGTACATTTGACGGTAGTGATTTTTTTTTGCCTAGCATGTGCTGACAGGTCTGGTGGAAGATGTCACAGAGAGGGGCCTCAGTACCCGAATAATCAGGGTTGAAAAGGTCCTTTGCTGGATTGCAAAAACTATGTCACATCTGGCACTGACACAGGTAACTAATACAGGAGACTGATGAAAGTTCTAAGGATGAGGACAAGATTCTAGCTGTTCTCAAGCCGGAGGTGGGTGCAGCTCTGTTGTCCCTTACCTATCCCCAGTCATGGTGTCCACCAGCCATTTGTGTCCATCCCCATCCCTCTCTGTGTTGTATGTCTGCACCTGCTTCCTAACAACCTAACCCTGACATTCCTAAGCCCCATTTACCAACATTTCTCTTTCTATAGAAAAATGCAGAAAATGGGCACCTCTCCCACAACAAAATTAACACCCCATACATAGCTTTCCACTTCACCTATGTTTCTTCTTGAACACTTGATTTGGTCCAGTTGGCTATGCAACATTATTCTGCTGCTGTCACCCATCCCTGGTGGGATGACTCTCCAAAGGTTTAACTCTCCAAAGGTATGAAATTCTTTGTACAAGTCTACATTTATGGTCTGAAGATGTAGATAGGTATGGTGCTGTCCTGCTACCCTCCTGCATATTCTTATATTCTTCCCCCTTTGTCCTACCCCCTGCTTGCCACACCATTTTCACCATTATCCTGTCAACCCCTTTTTCACAAGTTTAATCTGGCAAAAAAATAGAATCACACACCACACACACGGCAAGAAATGGTCAATGGGAAAGTCTTCACTTTTTGTCCTCAGTATTTGCATGGAGGTTGGCAGGGTGCACCAGTGCTGAGTGACAGTGAACACTATTTCCTATAGCAAAAGCTAAAGATATTAATTTCAGCCACAGTAGTCTGGTTACTTTCATGCAAATGTGCTTAAATCTGCTGCATTATAGGAATACAGGGTAAAGGCAGTAGTATGAAACAGTTACTGTAATACTTCTTAGGCTGCTAGATGTAATGAACTACAAGTTCCTAGCTGGTATGTTGAGATAATTCCCCTTTTTGTACACTGATGTTTTTGCATACTGTCATGGGTTCAATTATAGCTATAAGTCAAATTATTATTTAATGACATTTCATATTTAATCATATAGTTTACTGCAATCATCTGTATTTCTCTCCACTTACATGTCATTAACATTCTGTTTGAGTAGTGCAGCAAGACATCATTTGCAAAATCAGTACAGCCCCAACAGGGAGACCTAGTAAGCCAACCTTATCCTGCTTATGTGTTAATGTCAGTTGCAGTCTCTTACTGTTTCTTTCTCCCTATACCAAGCACTTTATTGTACAGCGCATGACAGCAAATAACGAGTTAGTAAGTTAGAGTAACGCACCATACAGATGGTCCAACATGTCCCACAAAAAAAATAGTTGCTATTCCTCTCTCTATCTGTGTTTGTGTGCGTCTCCCTCTCTCTGTTTGCCCCTTCTTTACTACATTTTCACCATCCTTCAGTTGTGTTATTTAAATGGTGCAAAGTAGTACTTCCTTTGTGGCATGATGAAATAATGCTCACATGTATAGATTTTTGACTACTTTCAAGGGTTCTAGTCCAAGTATTAGCTAGATGTTAATGACTGTTATGAGTACACTATTTTGTGTTAGCTGTTGGCTACATATTGTTACGCACTACCATTATCCTGATTCTGTCATAAGCTACAGCTTCCTTGCCTCCCTCTCATCCTGTCTGTGAATCTTCTACCTTTTGCGTCATTTGTCTTCTGCCTCTGCATTTGTGTAATGTCCAGCTGTGAGCACCAACTACAACTGGGGATAAATGGAAGTACATAGTTTATGTCAAAATCTTCTGAGTTTTTGCCTTCAGCCTCATTAATCTGTTGCCATTTGTGCAGCTCTACTTAGCTATGTATAGTCCATTTAATCTACTTTATAGTTACTTGAAGAGTTGAATATACAGCTTACAGTTGTCAAGATGGTAATGAAGATGAATACATACATTCCTGTTATCTGCAATCTACTATCACATGGGAACTTTGTGAAGTATGACTTCCTATGTGGTGAGTTTAGATAATACCCGGTTGTTATTTTTTTTTCTTGGAATACTCTCAAGGTTCTAATCCAAATATAAAAGTTCAACCTGTCAAGCAGTGTATGCATGTAACACAAAAGCTGGAACTAGACATTTAACAAAAAAAGTGTTGTATATAAAAGATGGGAATAATAACTTTTTAATGCAATGATGCTTTCTGTAATGTCTTTAAATGTCAATTAACCCAGAATACCTGGGACAAAGGAAAAGAGGAGTACTTATATTAACTGCAGGAAGAGCTCCAAAAGTGATAGAAGAGGATAAAAAAGATAATAATGGCAGATTTGTAGTGGTAAGGGGCTACTGACAAGGGAGGAGGATTACACTGGCATGTGTTTATATTCCACATAAAACTGCTATAATGGAGTTTAAGAAAATTCTGAGGGAAATAATCAGTTTTCAGCAAGGAATATTACTTGTAGATGGGGAGTGAAATGTGATTTGCAACAGTGAAGCTGCATCTGGGAGGCCCAGAAGGGAAAGTATAACAAAAGAGGGTAGGTTTTTGAATAAATTAATGAAAATATTTGACATGGAAGATGTGAATTCAATAATAGTAGTTTGGAGTGAATTTACATATTATTCCCCAAAATATAAAAGCTAGGCTAGTCTAGACAGAATTTACATTTCACATAAACATCTGCATTTAATTGAAGGTCTTGATAAGCACCGTATAACTATTTTAGATCATCTATCAGTAATAACTAAAAACATAGGGTAATAAAATAAAAATGAGATGCTGGCACTTTCCCACCTATCTGTTAAAAAGAGAGGAATTTAAGGAATGGGTAGTGGAGATTATTCAGGAGCTATTAGAGAGGATAGAAATTTCTTCTGAAAATATAGCTAGGGAGCGGGATAAAATTAAGATGTAGTTTAAAAATAGGGTGGAACTAAAAGAAAGGGAGCTATGGTTAAGAAGTAACAATAATAATTTAGTGGGACTGACAACTGTTAAAGTATTGCAGAATAGGGGGAATCCCACAGAACAAGAAGAAGATCAACTGCAAAATGCTAAGCAGAAAATAGGGGATAACCTTGATAATATGCATGAGTTTAAAAAGGATTGCTGTTAAGCAACTATTTTTTTGATAACCATAGAGCACAAAAAATCTTAGCTCAACAACTCAGACAACAGAAAGTAGAAGGGGCTGTCACCAAGCTTAGGGAGCCTGTAACAAGGAAGGTAACAAGATCCTGTAGAGGTATTGATATGTTTCAGAAATTCTGTGAAAGTTTGTATAAAGCAGAGAAATATGGAAATCAAGAGAAGATACAAATGGAAATGTTTGTGGAAAAATTAAATATGCCAAGGTTAGAGATAGATGAAGCTCAATTACTAACGGTTAATACAGGAGGAGGTGAGATAATTGTGATGTATAACCAATCCACAGGAAAGTCCCCAGGAATAGATGGTATTCCTGTGAAAGTTTGTAAGCTAGGAGGGAAAAATCTTAAAGATTTGGAAGATTTTGTTTAACAGTATTTTAAGAAGAGAAGTAAAAACATCTTGGACGAAAGCAGTGGTGGCTGTATTACCTAAAGAGGGGTAAAGATCCATCAAACCCAGCTTCATACAGGCCCATTTAAATACTAAACCATGGTTATAAAGTGTTCATGTCTATAATGGCTAAAAGAATGACAAAAGTAATGCCAGAATTTATAAATATGGATCAGTGTAGCTTTGTGGAAGGGAGGCAAACATTTGACAATATTAACAGAACACTGATGATTTAGAGGGAAGCAGAATGTAAGAAGATACCATTGCTGTTTTTATTTTATTTATTTATTTATTTATTTTACATTTGTTTACCAGGAAAGTCCAACTGGACATGGATCCCATTTTCTGAGGTGGCCAGGGGAGAAGCACTTCACAAAGATTAGTACAGTAAATACAGTAAATACAATACACATGTTAATAAAGTACAGTACAGAGTCAAAAGTTAATAAAGTATAGTTTCAAGGCCAAGAAAGGAGCAAAAAGTAAATGTACTATAAGGAGCACAGTGTATTACAATAAACAATACAATTGAAAGGGCATTTTGTTCATTCATTTTGTTACATTCATCAGTGGCTAGTACAGTAAACACACATTGAGTATACAAAGGACTAGTAGCAAGCTTTCATAGAAGGTTAAGTTATGATCTGATCATATCATACCTTACCCTGTTGGTGGGACTTGATGCAGAGAAAGCATTTGACAGCGTATGCTGAGACTTTATGAACAGGGCATTGGAAGCATTTGCATTTCCTGAAAAAATATAACGTTGATTAGAAGGATGTATGAGGGATTAGAGGCGAAAATTAGTGTCCTGGGTCTTCTTTTATGATTTCTGCTTGAGGAGAGGAGCCAGGCAGGGGTGTCCTCTTTCCCCTTTGTTATTTTCATTATACTTAGAACCACTGGCAAAGAAAATAAGGGACTCAGAAATTCAAGGATGTAATTGGTGTGGTAGTCAAGAAAAGCTGGCTCTATTTGCTATTATTTTATACCTGACAAAACAAGAAAGAGACATTACAGTGTTGTAGAATATTTTGAGACAGTTTCAAATATTTTAGGGATACAAAGTATGAAGCTAAAACAAAGGCAATAGCTGTAAATTATATACCCACACACAAATTGGTTCAACAATATCCATATTTATTGGGGACATGATAAAATGAAGTATTTAGGAGTATGGATTAAAAGTGATTC
Source organism: Protopterus annectens (assembly GCF_019279795.1). Classification (NCBI taxonomy): domain Eukaryota; kingdom Metazoa; phylum Chordata; order Ceratodontiformes; family Protopteridae; genus Protopterus; species Protopterus annectens. Next base: position 1,104,070,008 of record NC_056731.1, read on the forward strand.
TGGTGTGTCAGCAAAGGATATGTAGGAAGTGACTCAACAAAAGATAATACAAAAAATGAGAAAATGGAAGCTTTGTTATATGGATATGGATAGTAAAATACAAGCAGTAAAAATGTTTTTAGTTCCTTTAGTCTTATACACAGGTCAGGCATATTTTTATCAACCAAATAATAAGCTGTGGATAATTAATAAGGAGCTGAAAGACTTTATCTGGGAGGGGAAGATGGCAAGAGTCAAGAGGGATACGCTGATTCTTCCAGTAAAGCAATGTAGATTGGGATTACACAATTTGAAGGGGTATTTCAGAGCTCCACAGTTAAAGCTCCTATGCATTGCACAAACAGAAAACTGTAATTCAGAGTGGAAAGGGATGATGCTGAAACAGGAAGCTCAAAAAACAAGGAGAGACTGAGATTTTGGATGCAGACCTTTAAGGAGAATAACAATAACCATACAGAATATTGTATCCGTAAAGTAGGAGAGCGTATTCTAAGATGTAAGCCAACACAGGAATGGAGAAAGGAGATCTGCCAATAGAGATGACTGCAATTAAGGATTTAGACAGTGCAGGCAAGAGAGGGCTGGAACTGGAAAAACTGGCAGGGGAACTAAGGTATTGGGAGCAAATAACTAGAGAGGGAAAGTAATAGAATGACCAAGAATTTATTTGGACTGCAGGTTAGAGATTGCCTTCCCTATCAAGGATTGATAGTAGAGTATAGGCAAAGAGAAAGAAATAGGGGGAGGGTCCTAAATGAAAGACCAGCACTGGTAAAGTTTTTAGTAGAATCTAGAACAGAAGCTGCCATTAAAAAAATAATATTTAGTAGACCATAGAAAATATTGCATGCTAACTATAAGACTCGATCAAAGATGAGAAAGGATTGGGAAGAGAGATTGGATAAGCAATTCACAAATAAATTAAGAACTTGGCACCTCAGTGAATACATACCATAAGGTCCATACCCAAAAAATAAGACAGCAAGTCCATAGGCCTTAATAGCTAATAGCCATTTATTATAAAACATATGTTAAGCACTTCCATCCCTCTTAAACATTATACGACTTCATCAGTATGAACAAATAAATCAAATGCAAACGCTTTTATATGAAAATTCAACTTATTAATCAATTAAGTCTAAATCATTTCTTAAAGGAACATAGCCTAATAATGTGAAACTGCTACCATATAAATCATTTGACCACTGAAATAACATGACAAGAAAAGTAAATGTGACAATCAGTAAAAAGTATTATATTATCATCTAAAGCTCTCATCTTTAAAACAGGAACTAGTGAAACATACTCATTGATTCCTGGTGGGGTGTTAGATTGTAATTTAGTAATCCAAAAAAATTCTCTCAATTTGATAAAAGGTTCCCACCACCCTCCCCTTAGATTACATGGGACCTGTTCTCAATTCCAAACTTAAATCTACTAAAACCCTGGCAATTTAAAATGTGCTTATATTTATTTATTACATTTGTTAACTGGGAAAAAGTCTGACTGGGCCAGGAGCCCATTTTCAGTGGAGACCCAGGGGAAAAAGCTCTAGAAAAACAGTACAATACAAAAACAGTACAATATTTGCATATGAATATTTTACATATGAATATTTAAAACACACAAATTCTGTTACAAGTTAAGTACAGAGCACGAAAATTATGGTAGAAGACAAATAATATATTACTCACATAGAATGTTACACATGAAAATAGTTGGTTGAACAGTCTTCAGTACTGCAGAGTCAAACAGTATACAACTTGAGATAGTGTATTCCCAGGGGTGTCAAAAACCTTTTTGAGAGGTGGCTTAAGAGAAAAATTGTAGTAAGAGGATGTAGACTGTTGTAGAGTGGAAGGGTGTGGGATAGGATAAGAAGAGTTAGCCTGGAGTATGACAGGAGCGTTATATAAAGGGTTATTAATGTTACCTTTTGAAATTGCATACAAGTGTTCATATATTTTAGTTTTAAGCTTTCTTTCCATTTTTACAACATAATAATCAACACGTCTCACATATTGAAATATAAACCAGCCCTTTTGTGTTGCAGTTGCCTTTTACTAATTTAACCTTATAACTAGTATCCCTCAAAATAATATCTGTTTCTAAAATGTAAGGACATTGCTTACACATACCGCACTTAGTCATACCCTTAATTGTCAAAGTCAAAGGATGACCTGAATGTTCAAAAAGGTACTTAAATTTCTACTGGTCTTAAAAACAAAATGGGGTTACCTACCAAGAATGTTCAAAATATCAGGATTACCTCTAAAAATAGTCCAATTCTTAGAAATAATTCTAATCTTTTTCTCACCATTACCAAAAGGTTTTACTACCAGTATGATTAGAACTCAACGAACCCTTTTTAATGGTCTCTACTAAATTTAAATCACCTAATAGTGGTTTATATTTCAATCCCCAACCTGCTAAGACCTCCGTCTTAATTGAATTGAGCAGGTTTATGGGGTAACCTCTATTTATAAACATTTCACTAATGATCTCCATTTCAAGGTTAAAGTTAGCTAATTCAGAACACAGTCAGGCCGCCCTTACTAACTGACCTTTAAAAGTGTTTCTTTTAGTATGTGTGGGGAGGCAACTCTTATCATCTAAATAATTATTTGAAAATGTTGCCCTTCTAAATATTTTAGAACTAAAAGCCCCATTTAAGGTACCTTTATAAAGTGTAGCATCCAAATAATTGATGGAGAATTCAGATACTGTGTAAGTAAACCAAAAATATGGAAACAAACCATTAAGATATTCAACAAATGCAAATGGTTGCTCAGTTGGCTCTTTCCAGAAAACAAAAAAATATCTAAGAATTGGAAATAAGCTAAGCAATGTGAAGAATACTCTGAACGAAATACATATTTAGATTCCCAGGCGTATAACACCATGTTTGTGTAAAGGGGGGCACAGCTTGCACCTATTGCCACCCCTTTAATTTGCTTGTAGTATTCACCCTCAAACATAAAAAAAGTTATTCTTCAAAATAAATTCCATAGATGTTATAATGAAATGGGTTTATATCATAACGTCGAAGCCTCACAATTTCGAACGTTATTACATCGAATCCAAAACCTCGAGCACTGACAGTATCAAAGCCCATGGAACAGCCAGTTCTTTCCCAGGGCAAGAATTCAGTGGGACATTTCTGCGGCTTTGCTATTTCCTCCACTGTGGTGCAATCTTGGAGTTGGTATATTTAAGTTGGGGGGTGTGAGGTCGAAGCCCTCCACATTAGAAATAGTTTTTGGTGATGCTTGTGTTGTGTGTGTTTCTCGGAACAGCAATTTTTTTTCCCAGGGAAAAAATTTGCTGTTCTGAGCTTTCAATGTTATCACATTTTGAACTTACAAGTTCGAGCTTATGGTGTTCGATGTTTTGGATGTTCGATTATGTGATATAAACCCAATGAAATTCACCATTGTGTCACTGAAACTCGCAAGGGCCCTAATTGTTTCATAAAACAACTCTAAGCCCTCTTCATGAGGGATAGATGTAAAAAGATCAGTAACATCCATTGTGGAAAAACAACAACGTTGTGAATACCAACTCTGATTAATTTTGGTTAGAAAATCCCAAGGATCCTTCAAACGATATTGCATTGAATCAAAAATGCCTTTAAAAAGTCTCTCTATAAAAACACCTAAGGGGTGGGTGGAGCTGCCATTAGCAGATGCAATAACCCTAAAAGGTGGATGTTGTATATCCTTATGTATTTTTGGTATACCAAATACCACAGGAATCAGCAGATGGTCTACCTTTAAAAAATTTAAATGTTCCTTAGAAATAACACCTTGCAAAAGTGCATCCTCTATAACAAAAATATTTTCTTATAGGCTAAAAACACTTCATTCCTGGATGATATCTGATATCTAGTTTCATCAGAAAAAACATTAAAAATGAGTTATCATAATTGGTCTTATAAAGCACTATCCCCCCACCTTTGTCAGGCTTCATTATCCTAAGAGTATCATCCTTTCTAATACCTGCATCAACTCAAACTATCTTTTAGTCACTTTATACATTTTCCTGTTATTTCTATTAAAATACTGACCTGACAGTGTTGAGTGTATATCTGCTAAGCAAATATTCTCAAATGACTAAAACAAAGGATGTAGTGGAGGGTTAAAGCAACTCCTTGTTTTTAGTGCTTTTTACCATCATCATTCACCATGGCTAATTGTTCCTGAAACATTAGTTAAAAAGTTTAACTTCAGAGTAAAGCATTTTAATTCTGTGATAATATCTGTTAAACCAACATTAAATGAGGGAACAAACTTAAAATAAAAAATGTTTCATCAATCTCAAGATGTGTATAGTTAAAAGTATTAAAGCCTTGAAAAGAATTTAAAATACCTTCATTATCTGTTGTAATGCTATTTCCATATCTGGTAGATATAATACTTCCCCTGTCTATAACATTAATTAGTTGATTATCACTACTGAATTCCTCCCTATTCTTCCCCTGCCCCTCATTTGTTTTGTTTGTGGGTTCTGAGATAAAAAAACAAAAAAAAAAACTTGTTGCCTATTTTTATTCACCATGCAATCAGATTTCCTAAGGGGTAGGTATTCATTCTGGTATAAGTTGTCATATTGGTCCCTACATTTTGTTTCAAATTCATGCTGGAAATTGTTCTGGGGATCAGAAAAGACATTATCACCCCTCCCCTGTTCATCCAAAAAACACATCATCTCTGACCCTTGTTTCAAATCAACAAAATAAGATTTAGGGACAGGATAAACGTTTTTGGCCAAATCTTGGTTATCCCTCTTCATTTTCTGGCGTTTACAATTTAAATTAAATGTAACTTTTTTTCAATCCTATTAAAAATGTTATCATATTTATTTGCATTAAATTCAAAAAGCAAGTCTTTAGTAATTTCTTCATTGTTTCCCCAGATCATTAAATAAATCATTAATTTGTTTATCATTACATTTAATAATAAACTGCATTAATTAAAACCAAAATTGTCAAACAAATTAAATAGTTCGTCAGACTTTGGTTTTCCAAAGGAAAACCCTTTGGGGAACTTATAAAGTCTAAGCCCTTTAGGTATGTGCTTGTTCTTGAGGCTTTCCTTCAATAACAAGTTATCGCACTGCAAGTTTCATACCGTAAATAGCTTCTGCTTCAGTTCTTTCATTTTCTTATCAAATATTTTGGGGGCTCCTGCATTGCAAAATTAACTTCTTGGCTATTAAACAAAACATCCCTCTGCATCCAGTCTCTAAAGTTGAAAACATCCAGTTCTTGGTTACTAGAAGCAGTTGTTCAGTTATTAGAAGACCTTGCATTATACTAGAACAATGAAGAACTGTTTGCTTCCATGGGACTCACATTTGTAAAGTCTCCTTGATTGGCCAACCTCGATTGGGCCATTTTAACTTCCTTCCTTCCTTACACTTTTGGTGGATTGTGGGAATTGTAGTTCTCCAATCTTCCTGTCTAAGGTGGCCACTTGCTGTGAAAGCATCGCCACCAGTTGTATAAGATCTGCTTCTGTTCTGTTAGAGCTATTTATTAAATTATTGCCCAACAGGGAAGTATTTTCACCCTGTCCATTTGCTACAATCCATAAGGGTGAAATTCCAACAGTCCAAGGTAAACCAAACAGAAAGCAGTTCAGAAAGGCTGCCAAAAAGGATATTAAAAGAAAGCAAGAAAACGAATATTGGCCGTGTGAATCAGTACCCCAACTTAGAACTAAAAACTAATAAAATCAAACGGACACTGGTAGGCACCAAAAACGGAACCAGTAAAATAAGAACTTGCACCTTTTTATTGAATTGAGAGAAATTTTTTTGAGATTACTAAATTCAAATCTAACATCACCAGGAATCAATGAATATGTTCACTAGTTCCTATTTTAAAGGTGAGAGCTTTGGATGTTCATTAATATATTTTTTATTGATTGTCACATTTAGGTTTTTTGTCATGTTATTTCAGTGGTCAGATGATCTATTTATATGGTAGTAGTTTCACATTAGGCTATGTTCCTTTAAGAAATGATTCAGACTTAATTGAAAAGTTGAATTTTCATATAAAAGGGGTTTGTATTTGATTTATTTGTTCATTCTGATGAAGTCCCATAATGTTTAAGAGGGACGAAAGCACTTAACATATGTTTTATAATAAACAGCTATTGGTTTTTAGGGGCTATGGACTTGCTGTCTTACTTTCTGGGTTTGGAGCTTATGGTGTGCATTCACTAAGGTGCCAAGTTTTTATTTTATTAGTTTTGGTTTTGGTGCCTACCAGCATCTGTTTGATTTTATTAGTTTTTAATTCACAAATAAACAATGGGAGGATGTGTGTTTGTCTTCCAGATATGCTACAAAATCTAGAAGATTTATAATTTTTCTTTGAAATGTTTACATAGATATTTTTATACCCCAAGTAGACTCCAGAGAGTTTTTCACCAGGTAGACAGCAAATCTTGGTGATGTGATAGGTAGGAAAGAGGTACTTGGAACATGTTTTCTGTGTTGCACTGTCAAAGATGCTGAGTGATCGGATTGGTGTGATGAGAGAGATGATTTTTCTGAAGTATAACACATTATTGGACTTGCCAAGACATGGTAAGGCCTTGCTGTGTCTAATTATGGTGACTGTCAAAAAAGCAATGACTAGAAAATGAAAATCAGAATCTAAACCAACTATATTAGAAGTAGTGAATATAGTAACCAAGATAAAACAACTGGAATTGAGATATTTAGAAAAGGGTAGGAGCAAACTACATAGGAAAAACTGGGAATTGTAGGAACAATGCATATGTGGAGGAATGAGGTTTAAACGAAGGCAGGACTTAAATGAGCTATGTAATGTTTGACTAAAAATGATTGTGGAAGTTATAGGTGATGTATATTGTATGCAACTGGGAGTATGTCAGTATGAGGTGTGATATTAAATACTTGCAACTCGGATTGTGTCAGTGTGGTTTGTTATTTATGTAAATGTGTGACTGCTTATGTAATAAGTGATGGCTTAATAAAGATGTTTCTTGTTTTAAAAAAGGGGCAGGATTTGAATAATTTATGTAATGTTGCTTAGGTTATATGATATCTAGCAATGTATGTGAAGTATATTTATTTATGTTAATTTGTTAATACAGTTTGATTACTTTTCTATAAATGTAAAATTCCTTTTGTCACAAGTGATAATTCAGTAAAGGTGTATTTAAAAAAATGGTTCTAATCTATATGTGTGCGAAATGATTTGATGGTTTTGTGCAACTCTTGTGGCTGTAAATGTTGGCTACACCTTTCATTAACTCACCATTATCCTGTTCTGTTAATGTGCCAGCTGCCTATTGAAAGCCTGTCTTATACAGATCTTGCCCAAATAATTATGCTGAGAAAACAAACAGTAACAACAGAAACATGTACAGAAATGAAATCTCCACTAATGTATTATTAAGTCTGTGTTATGTATTCCTTTCACCAGCTATCCTCCTCTTCCAACCACTTGTGTGCCATCCAATAACCCTGTTTGATTCAGATATGTTTGCAGAAGTCATATTTCCTCTAGTAATAATGTTTGGTCCCTCATGTGTTTCACAATACACCTGTAGCATTAATATAAAGATTGACTAAATACAACTGACATGACAAATGTGTAAATCATGAAATATAACTATAGCACATATCCGTTCTGTATTCCAGCAGGTTCACATATGGTTGTATGCGTGTAGTGCTTCTTTGAGTGAAAGTCAGCAGTGAGCACCATATACCACTGCCAGTTCTCATGCTGAGTTTAAAACCTTAAGATGTCATTACACATGCATTAATACTTTATCATCACCAGTGCAGTTGAGCTTGGCAGTTTTGTGTGTCTGACAAAGAGTAGAAAAAAATGCAACAAATAATTCTTTGCTTAGGTTACATAACGTTCATATGTCTATGTAACAATGTGAGATAGTGCCAGCTATGGCAGGAGGAGTAGGGCAGTGGATGTGTAACATATGCCAGCATTGCTAGCTAGAGTTTTGTAAAGAATTATATGTAATCTGTATATAAAATTGATTTGTACAGGTGCTTGTGTTAAAAATGTATTTGTAAAGCTGCTTGTGTTGAAAATGTACCCACAGTGGGTTCTGCTGGACAGACAAGAAATACACCTGTATGTAAGACTGTATTGTAACTGTTAAAATTAATATATATTGTAACAGAGGATACTGAAAGAGAATATGTTAATTTCAGTACAGCAAACTTCGAAAAATAGTCTGAAATTAAATTACCTGGTTTAGGCCATAAAGATTGTATCTTACAGTACTGATTGCAGCCAGAGACAAAATGTCTGTGAGAAGCCTAGCTTAGTAGCTCTGTAGGAAGAGTGGAAGTGTTAAACTTGTTTTACATCTTCCAGATGCTGTAACACATCTTAGCAAACCTCTATGTGTATGTATTATAACACACATGTGCTAGATTCTGGCTCAGATTCTAGTAAAGGTGGTAGTGTGGGAAATAGAGTCAGATGACCAAGTGTAATGTCATTCTATAGCCAGCATTGAAATTATTGCAGATATTAGTGAGAAATGTCACTTTGGTTTCGGCAGTCTTTTTGTGAAACCTGACAAGGAAAGCCACATGCCCACTTCATCTTGCCTTGCTGTAATAAGGAACCAGGCAATAACAACTCTTTAGATTAGTCAGGAAAATATAGTGAAATTAGTTAAGCACTATTTTTCTGTATCTGTGTGAACTTATTCATCCGTATTATTTTTAATATTTCCTGTCATTGAAACTCTGGTGTTTGTTGTAGCTATTCAGTATCGTCATGTTCTTTTATTGTATATTATTAAATACATTTAAACTTTTAATTGTGGCTGGTCCTTTTAGAGAATATTTTAACCTTTGAGTGTAGTTATGTTTATTTGATGACACTGTGGCTGCTCCTGAAAGCCTTGCTGCATTGGTCAAACACTACCATTTGTGTTAGTATTAAATTTACTCAGTATAATTGGGTACCCTGGTAAGAGCCTTATAGTAGCTGGCTTTGGAGTATTCTGGTGGCAGTATCTACCTTATAGTCTGAACAAAGGGGGCATAGCTGGTAAATCTGTGCCAGCCTTTCCCAACTACTTGGAGCAGGGACGCAGAGCATTGGTTTCACAGAGAGGGTGGTGGAGGACTTGGCTTGGAATATTCAGATGTGGACTCATCTATACATGTGTGGTCACTGTGGGGTCTTATTTGGGGCCTGGTGAGAGAGACAAGCCCAGCCCCAGGACAGGAGTGTGTTCCCTGTGTGCTCTTAAGGGAGATTGTGCTTTATGCAGAGAGCTGCATTTGGAAATGCTATTTCTTTTCCAAGTGAGCATCCCTCACTAGTGTCCATAGTGAAGATTGAGATTCCTTGATCAGTGGCCCAGAGCAAGCTCCTCTACCTCACACTTCAAAGACACCCTAAAAGCACACCTACTGAATACCTGGTTATGTCCATGTATTACATAAAAATAAATGCTTCCTACCTCTCACCCTCCATTGACAATGATGTCTTCTAATTACTTCACCGTAATGCTCTACAGTACTAACAGTTAAGCTATCGCTAGTCAGTAGCTCATCAACCATGATCACTGCTGACATATATTCTGCGTGTATTCATATTTCTAGCCTGAAAATGTGAATAATGTTGTTTTAATGTCTTTCTGTCTAAAAATTCCTACATGTAAATATATATTATGTCTTCTCTGTCTATAAATTCCCACATGTAAAGATCTATTGGTGTTCTTCACTGCTAGCTTGTTCTTATAATTCTGTTTAAAACATGTATTATTGTTATAATTGTGGAGCTTTTCTCCCCGGGCCTCCGCTGTAAATGGACGTAGTCCAGTCAGACTTTCCCGCTAAACAAATTTAAAATAAGTAAATAAAATAATAAATAATACTAAGTTTTTACAAGTTATCTTAATTTCAGAGTTATCTTGACTCAGTTAATTCAGTCCGTTAATGTATGTCTGTTCTCCATTGGTTACACTTGCAGCTGTATTACAATGTTGGTTAACCTACTCGCACATAATCCATAACTGTTGTTCTGCAATGCACTGTCCCATGTAGGAAGTGTCTGTTTGTTGTGTCAGATGTTCTTCGTGTTTCACTGTTGCAGTCATTACATTTGGGCAATCTGCTGGCAGGTTGCCCTCAGTCGGCCTGAATATCAAAGTTTTGGGTCATGCGTCGGTTGCAGTCTCCTCTTCCATGACGTCAGGTTGTCAGCGGTATAAAACATGCAGCTGACGCCATTTTCTTCAGTCTTTCTTGCAGCGCGGTGCCCAAAGCAGAAGCAGTTCGCAAGTGCCGGTCAGCAGACTCCTGAAATTTTCGCATTCGAGTTTCAGACCCAAAGTCTTCAATTAAAGCTAAGTACCCTGTTGGGGAAACTTTTTCTTGCTCCTTACCGATGTCAGTAAAAGTTAATAATTGCATTACTTGTGGGAAGCAAATACCTCATAAGGATTTTCATTTGTACTGTATTCCTTGCCTAGGCCCAGATCATAACGTGCCTTGCTGTCGGTTTTGTGCTAGATTTAACCAACGCATTATTAAGCGTCAGTATATCTTTGCTTCAAAATATTTTGGATCCAGATTTAATTACCATGAAATGTCGTCGGATAGCAATCCGACTACCGGAGTTCACAAAAAACTCAAAGAAAAGGACAGAGACAGACCGTTGAGGTCCAAAACCGACGATGAAGCTTCTCCTAAGCCGCTCCTGATACCCGCTACTTTTGAGTCACAGGCCTCTGCCGAGACCCATGCAGAGTCAGGTATGCAGAGTATTGAACCCGCGGATGTCTGTCCCTCAGATGGGTCCGGAGCTGCTGAGCAGGCACCGGCTTCTGAGGGTGTTTTCAGGCCTCAACATTTCTATATAAAACCAACACCAGCTTAAAAAACAACCTCTAAGTCTAAAAAACCGACGCATGAGCCACATGCTCAGGCCCCTATGCCTAAAAAACAGATGATCAAAATGGCTGAAGACTTAATTACCTTAATCAGGGGTTCACAACCCCCCCCCCCTGCTAAGAGGCCTAGGCAAGACACTGATTATGAATCTTCAGATCAGGTTTCTATTTTTTCTGATTCCTCTTCTGATCAGGAATTTTCTATTCCACCCTGTGAGGATTCAGTTGCTGAAGAATCCATTCCATCTGCATCTCCTCCTTAGAATTATTTTTTTGGAGAAACCTTGCATACTTTAAGGGAACATTTTCATTGGGAGAGTCAGCTTAGGGATTTCCTTCTTCTTTCTCAGCATAGGCCTTTGGCTATACCTCCTGTATTAGACATTGTTGATGATGTGTTTGCAGAATCAAGCATGGCTCCTGATTCCCCTAGTAAGCCAGACAGATATTACAGGGTTCCTGACTCCCACAAATTTTTCTTCAAAAATCCTGCTGCTGATCCTGAAACTATCTCACAGGGTCCCAAAGGTGTAAAGGCCTCAACAGCCAAGAATCCTACCCCCTCTGATAGAGATTCCAGGGTGCTGGATAGGTGGGGAAAGAAGGTTTATACATCTGCAACCTTGGCAATTAGGGCCTTAAACTGCCAGTTTCATATGCTTAAATATCAACAGCATGTTATGGGCTTATTGAAACAGAAAATGATGTTGATTTCTAATTGTGGGGAAAATAAATAATTACAGGAATTACTGCATGCAGCAGAACAGGTTGGAAAGCATACTTTGCAATGTGGTTTTGATTCCTTGGAGGCCTCTTGCAGGGCCGCAGTTACTGGATCTGTGATTAGAAGGCATGCCTGGCTCAAGGAGCAAAATCTGCCTGATCATGTTAAAGCTAAATTGTTGGATGCACCTTTACAGCATGATACTCTGGTAATAAGGCAGAAGAGGTTTTAAAGAAAATGGAAGACAAAGCTAAATCTATGCAAACTGTAAAAGATTTCTTACAAGTGCAGCCACCCAGATTCAGTAGACACTGGCCTACTTAAAATCGGTCCTTTCCTGTGTCCAACAAAGCCTCACAAGGCAAATCCAGGCACTCAAAAGGCTCTAGATACCAGTCACAGGGTTCTTACAGGTCAAAGCAATGGGGTGCTTCTACCTCCAAATCTGGAGGAAACAAAGCACAACCCTACAGTAAGCAGTCTCAATGACTTCCTTCTACCATCACCAAGCACTTATCTGTTGGCAGCCCCCTTGGGGGGAAAATTAGCACTTCATGCTCAAAATTGGCATTTAACCCAGGACAAGTGGGTATTAAACAAAGTATCCCAGGGGTACAGATTTCATTTCTATACCTTGACAATTCCAAACGGTTGGCCAGATCTGCCACAAAATCAATGGGCAGAGGCTCAGAAACAAGTTACGTCCCTCATGGATATGAGAGCTATTCATCCAGTACCAGAACAGGAAAAAGTAGAAGGTTTTTATTCAAGGCTGTTCCTGGTGCCCAGAAAAGATGATGCCTGGCGTCCAATACTGGACTTATCGATTTTGAACACATTCTTGGACATCCCAAAATTCAAAATGCTGACTTTACAACAGCTACTGCCTTAGTGACTCTCATACCTGCATATCCCAATAAGGGAATAAGATACCTCCACTTCAAGGCAGGTTTCTCTGCACTGCCCTTTGGCTTATCTACTGTGCCCAGGGTCTTTACAAAGTGCCTGGCACCAGTAATCTTGGACTGTCTCATTCAAGCAGAAAAAGGACATTCTTCTTCAACATCTGGCGTTTGTAAAATGCCTAGGGTACACAATAAACAAAAAGAAATCACAACTGGTACCCTCTCAAAAAATTACATTCCTGGCTGCAAGCTTGAATACAACTGCCCAGATGGCTTACCTTATACCAGACAAACGAAGGCAACTGACTGTGTACTTCAAACAGATGGCAACAAAAACCCAGTTATCTGCAAGACAAATTCTGCAGGCTTTGGGGTTCATGGCATCCTGCATTCTACTAATTCCATATGCAAGACTGCATATGAGGAAACTACAGTGGTATCCAAAAAGTTTATGGAGTCAATATTGTCACAGTCTGGAAACAATGATTCCTCTCATTCCCTGCCTACAACAGGAGTTTCAGAGACATGTCACCAGAACAAGGGATGGTCTTTCACTCTATCCCTGCCACCCAAACCCTAACAACTATGGAGCCCAAAACAAATGCATCTGCATATCAACCAAAAGGAGATGCTAGCTGTTCAGAATGCCCTGACAGCCTTCAAGGACTTACTTCATCCAGGACAACTACTGATAAAGACGGACAACACCACGGTTATGTGGTACATAAGCAGCAGACTAGACATGGCATTGTGGAACACAGCCTTGACCTACCAAGTACATCTTCAAGCTCAGTTACTGCCAGGAAAACAAAATACTTTGGCAGATGACCTAAGCAGAAATCTTATGGACCCTCACGAGTGGAAACTGAATCCACAAGTCTTCAGAATGATAACAGAGAAATGGGGGAGCCCAGACAAAGATCTATTTGCCTCTCCCCAAAATTATCAACTGGATAAATTCTGCACAAGGACTTATCACAGACAAGCATGGAAAGTGGATGCCCTCTCCTTCAGTTGGAAAAACTTATCAGTCTATGCCTTTCCTCCTCTGCCTCTTCTCCCCAAGGTCTTACTAAAGGTCAGACAGGAAAAACAAAATGATCCCTGGTACTCAATTCTAAGGAATATGTCTCAACTCCCTCCTTGGTACTTGCCTCAAATACTTCATCTACTGTCTCAGCAGAACAATCAAATTCTGCACACTCAGCTCCAATCTCTGAACCTGGCAGCAATGCTGATCATGTAATTATTCAAACAATACCTCTCAGTAAATCTGTGATGGATGTTATTTTGGAAGCCAGAAGGCCTACTACTAGAAAATCTTATGCTGATAAATGGAAGAGATTATGTGCTTGGAACCAAGCACAAGGAATGGACACAGCAAAGCCAAATATTCCTCAGATTTTACAATACTTGACTGAGATGCTTGACAAGGGCCTATCTTTTTCTTCAATAAAAATCCATGCCTCTGCCATCTAGGCTCTTTACAACACGGAGCCTCCCATTTTTTCTCATCCTCTGCTAAAACAGTATCTTAGAGGGGCCAAACATTTAAGGCCTCTCAGAAGACCACCAACTCCTGCATGGGACCTCAATTTTGTGCTGGAAAACTCACCCTGCCTCTTTTTGAACCAGCAGCTACTGTGGATATAAAGTTTTTATCTTGGAAAACAGCTTTCCTTTTGGCAATCACTTCAGCAAGAAGGGTTTCAGAACTACAGGCCCTCATGGCTGTGGAGCCTTTTATTACATTTCACCCGGACAGGATGTCCCTCAGGACCAATCCTTCTTTTATGCCTAAGGTGGTATCCAGTGTGGCTCTTAACCAAACTATTCACCTGCCAACATTTTACCCAAAAGAACAAGGGGAGTGGATTTTGCATTCCTTGGACGTACACAGACAACTAAGATTCTACTTAAACAGGACCAAATCTCTAAGAAAGTCTGAGCAACTACTGGTGACATTTGCTGCAGGATCAGAGGGGAAGGCTATATCAAAGCAGACTATTTCTAAGTGGATAAGCCACTGCATTCATTTATGCTACTTGCATCATGGTAAACCAGAGCCCAAGGGAATCAGGTCACATTCCACCAGGGCTGCCTCTACCTCAGCAGCTTTTCTCAGAGGAGTTCCAACCAAAGACATTCTAGAAGCTGCTACTTGGAGCTCTGTTCATACTTTTATGAAGCATTATCATTTGCCTCTCTTCTCTAAGTCCAGAGCAGGCTTTGCCACTGCAGTTCTGCTGGGCCTTATAGCTGCTCCTAATGCTATTTAGCTCCATCCTCTCATCCATAGCTTTGGGATTCTACCCAAATGTAAAGACTGCAACAGTGAAACACAAAGAATGTAGTACAGTTGTGTACACTTACCATAAATGTAGGTGTTCAAGTGTATTCACTTTTGCAGTCTTTTTCTAGAACTTATCTTTCCTTCACTATATTCTAAAGCCCTTGTGGTGTATTTGCTTTTAGATGAAGGCAAAGTTTATGTTGCTAAAAGTGCATTTATTTATATATTGCTGTTTATATACATATATTTGCTCCCGATTTGGGAGGCACCTGACATCTGGGGCAAGAAAAACTGAAGAAAATGGCATCGGCTGCATGTTTTATACCACTGACGGCCTGACATCATGGAAGAGGAGACAGCAACTGATGCAGGACCCAAGACTTTGATATTCAGGCCAACTGAGGGCAACCTGCCAGCAGATTACCCAAATGTAATGACTGCAACAGTGAGTACACTCGAACATCTACATTTATGGTAAGTGTACACAACTGTACTTTGTGCAGGCATGGGACAAGGCATGTGCAATCATCCTGGAATAAAGTAGCAGAATATTTAATTGATAATCCACTGCTTTACAACTGTGATTTTCTTTGGCATCCCATACCATGAAACAGGTGCATATCCCTTGCAGTAGCACAGTATACGTGAAGGACAGTGTGTAAATCATAGTAGATAGTATGCCATTACATGGGACAATCACAGTGCAGTTACATTGCCCTGTACATGAATATGCATTTGTCCCAAAAAATGTGATGCACAATACCATCTGTTACAAACAGATTTTTACCAATTACAACTGTGCTTTTTAACATCATTAAATTCGGACTTCTCCTGTGGTGCTTGCAAATAATACTGTGCTCTGCTGATTGTGCAGCTAGATAGGTAGGGAGGTTCAATGTGTGGGGAGTTGGTTTAGTAACAGGTAAGTAATGCTTGATGCTGTGTCCACTTCCCCTGAGGCAAATGCATTTAACTTTGCACATAGCTCCTGTATCCCACTTTTAACAGGAACATCCTCTCTGCAGCACAATGATGAAGTCGTGTTTTCAAAAGTGATTGTGTAACTAGGCAGGTTGGAGGCTTAATGTTCAATGTGGGAATCTTGTATATTTGTATGATGGGAGGTGTATATAGTTCAGGTCAGAATTATCTCCAGTACTGCTGTACTCAATCAACTTCCACTCTGGAGAAACATTTTAAATTGCTGGATGACTCCACCATCCCCTTATCCCACCTTTCACAACAGCATCTTCTTTGCAACACACTGATGAAGGCATTCTTTCTAAAGTGCACTCTCACACTGTAGAAGTCAGACTTCTATTGTGGCACTTGCAGTTCATACATTGATCTCTAGAATGTGTAACTAGTTATGCAGATGGTTCAAGTACAGCACTGATTACCATTTCTTGGAAGAGCTCATAATACATTGGAATGCTTTTGCTCACACAATGTGCAGCCTTCCACTTAAGTGACATATTTTGCCTAAAAAAGTAGTCCAACATAAGTGTATTGTTTTAACCATAGCAGTGGTTCTACAACATAGTGGTGATGTCATTCCCCTCAAAGATACTGTTTGTTTCACTTGTAGTCAATCTTCTAGTGTGGTGCATAAGCTTAATACAATGACCTGTACCTTATGTAACTAGATACATACATACAAATATTTAAAGCATGTACATTAATGCCCTTCTAGCCTGCTAAAATACCAAAATAGTTGTTCCCATAGTAAGCGTTCAGGTGATTTTTAAAAATATCTTAACTAGTGCTTGTTAATGTAATTTGGTAGCCTATTCCATGCATCAGCTGCTGTCTGAGAGCACTAATTACTTTTGTTCCTATAGAATCTTCTACGTAGTCTGAGGATTCTGTACTTTTTTGCTAACCTCTGACATTTCCCGAGGTAGCTGTCTCTAAATCCCATATATATTGAATAAAATTGTCTTAAATATCTATATGAAACACTGTACAAGTTCAGATATTTTAGTATTTCATAATAATTTAAATTTTCACATCCATGGATGCTCTTGGTATATTTCCCCTGTAATCTTTCCGGGTTACTCATGCTTTTTTTTTTCTTATAAGGTTTCCATATTATTCCATACTCAAGTTTGAGACTAAGGTATGATTTCATCATTACTGATTTCCTAAACTTTATAAATCTTTTTATACAACCTGTAGTTCTGTAACTATCATTAAACAGTTGAAAACTGCAAGGTGCTTATATGGATCTACAGTTTCAATCACTGTGTGCTGTATTAAATATTTACCTTTCACTTTGTCTCCCAAATCTCATATGCTTAGTTTTTGATGTATTTATCAGTATATTACAGATAGCATGTTCTGATATCACAGTGGTGAACTTATCTGTGTAAGCCTCTAGTGTCAGGTAGATATAGCTTCCACAACTGATGAAATCAATCTATTTCTGTACTGTAAGACTTTTATACAGGCTTCCACAACTGAAGAAATCAATCTATTTCTGTACTGTAAGACTTTTATACAGGTAGATGAGTCCCCTATCCCCTTATCCCACTTTTCTTAACTTCTGCCCTGCAACATACAGATAAGGTCATTCTTTCTAAAGTGCACTGTCACACTTTCAAAGTCAGACTTCTCCTATGGTGCTTGCATTTCTTACACTGTTCTCTAAAATGTGTAACTAGATATATAGTAGGTTCAAGTACATCAGTGATTACATTCTAAGAATGTACATGTGACTGTAAATGGATTCAGGATTGGTTTACACACATTTGAAGTGGCAAGATTTACAACTTCAGATGGATGTAGAAGTATTTTAACACACAAATCTCAATGGCAGTATATTCTTGTCATTCCTTCATAAATTCTGTATTCCTCACATGTGCTTCAAATTCTCTTGTGGCACTGGCTGCTGAAACTGTGCTTTATAGGTTGTGCAGCTAGAATAGGTAGTAGATGGTTCAAGTCCATCCTTGCTTAAATAATGTGACTGTGATTACTGTCTTATACAACTGGCTACCTCTTAACCACCCTTATGGGTACTTCCACTTATTTTATTTATTTGTTTGTTTGCTTAACATTTGTTGACTGGGAAGGTCTGACTAGGACTGAGCCTATATTCAGCAGAGGCCTGGGAAGATAACACTGCAGAATCATGTCTTTGGATGTATATTCAGTGGCACAATGTCAAAGTGGTATATTCTAGAATATCCAGGGAAAATACATTTTTGACAACACAAGGATTACATAAACCTTACATAACAGCATTGTCTCGCAGTTGTAGTGTGACTTCTGCTGTGGTGCATGAACCTGATACTGTGCTTTACAGATTGAGTACCTACATAGGTGGAAGGTTTTTCTTCAGCTGTCTGTTTTCACTTTCATACTGAGTAGATACTTTTCAAAAACACATATGATGTGTAGCTGTACAGTGTTTTTGTGTCCTTTGACCACTTTTTAGCATAAACATTTAGCTGCTAAAGAATGGTGATGTCATCTATTCAACTGGGCACTTTCACAGTTGTGTACAGCAACATGTTGTGTAGTGCTTGCAATTCAGACACTAAGTTCTAGCTTGTGAACTTAGGTAGGTGGTGCAAATCCAGCCATTACAGCCCGAAGTACATTGTGTCAATCTAATTGTGACTGTACATGTCACTAACACTATTGTCAAACATCTTTTCTGTGTACGTGTATAGATGTTACATGTATGATAAATGCAAGGGATATATGTGCCTGTAATTGCAGTAGTAAGGCAACAGCATATCCAATATTGTCTCATTCCCTCATGCCAGAGGACAATGCTTACTGCCAATGTTATGTAAGGAAATTGTCATCATCTGTCATCATTACTTAGAGTAAAACCATTGCTATATGAGAAATTATAGCTTTTTGTAAGAGGAATCAATAATTTGTTTATTTCAGCTATTTGCCTCCATTGCTACCTCCTGTGGCACTCAGTCAGTACAGAGATCTGTGGATAGCATAGTGTCATAGACAGGGGTTTGAATCTGGTAACATCTATCTGTCAGACAACTGTGTCAGGCAGTAGTGGCTTACACACAGAAAATAGTTATGACACAGTCAGATCATTACCTTTTTCAGGCATAGTCCTACAAGGTAGGGTATCCATAGCCCTTATGATATGAAAATGTTGTAAGCCCTTCATGGGTGTTCTTCATGAATGCTGTAATTAAATCAAAAGGTGCTTCAACAAAGTATTAGTTTAAGGGTGCGCACACTTATGCAACCAGCTTATTGTACTTTTTTTATTTTTTTATATTTTTTCATCTAACAGATTTGTTTGTTTTTCAGATTGAATTGTACAGGTTATAGGTCACATTAAAGGTGTGAAAAGTTTTGAAATGATTTATTGTGGGCTCATTTTTGTATATCACAAAAACCTGGCATTTTAACAGGGGTGTGTAAACTTTTTATATCCACTGTATAACAGACACTGTACAAGTTCATATATTTTAGCCTTTCATAATAACTTAAATTTTCACATCAATGGACACTCTTAGTATAGTTCCACTGTACCCTTTCCTGCTTACTCATGCTTGTTTTCTTAGAAGGTTTCTATATTGTTATTCCATACTCAAGTTTGGTCTAATGTAATAAGCAAACAATTGCTTCATCATTGCTGATTTCCTAGACTTTATAAATCGTTTTATACAACCTATAGTTCCGTAACTATCATTGACCAAATTACCACTGTAACGGCTACAGACAAATGCAGTCTGAGGATCATGCTGCTCAACGTTAGAAGTCTAAATCTCAAAATGCACTTGATCGAAGCACTCCTTAAAATGGAGAACATCGACATGTGTGCTGTAACAGAGACCTGGTTCAAAACAGCAGAAAGCACCCCTGCACTACCAGGCTATAACTCATTCCACACCTTTCGGTCCCAGAACTTGGACTGAAGCTCCAAAAGCGGTGATGTTTCCATATTCATAAAGGATGCCAACACCTCCAGACTGGTAGCCCAACATAATGCATCAGAGATGCTTCAGGTGCAGCTAACACTGGGTAAGACAGATTCAAGTCGTAGCCTGCTATAGGTCCCCAACCATGTCTCAAGACTCACACTCCACGTTCCTAAGCACCCTGGAGAATATTAGGTTCCAACCTAACACACTCATACTGGGCGACTTCAACTACCCCTCCATTAACTGGAAAAACTACTCATGTACCAGTACACTTGCCCAACGTTTCCTGGAATTCATTAATTCCACTGCTCTGGACCGGCTTGTTCTTACCTCCACTAGAGGTAGCAACATTCTTGACCTGGTCATTACTAACATGGGCGACCTTTGCTCTACACCAGTAGTCAACTCCTCCCTGGTTAGATCCAACCACAAACTAATCACCTTGGAAATCCACATCCCTAACACATAACCCCCCCCCCTCAAAGGTATCCACCCTGAAAAACTTCTCCAAAGCTAAATTTGGGCTCCTAAAAACAGAGGTAGCAAACTTCATAGCACCCATGCAAATGGAGAATAGTTGCATGACTGCTGAATCATACACCAATGCACTGTACGAACACGTACACAAATGCATGGATCTCGTCATACCCAATAGAACCAAGACACTCTCCTTCAAAAAGAAGAAGCCAATCTGGTGGTCAACTGCTATAAATAAACTCTACAATAGAAGGAGGAAATTGATGCGGAATAAGGCGAAGTCCCAAAACTGGAAAAACTCCCTTATCAGCCTCAACAAAAAGTTGAGATCCCTCATCAAATTCTCTAAAGCTAGTTATGAAAACAGAATTGCAGCAGATAGTAAAGACAACCAGAAGGCATTCTATAGTTATGTAAAGAATCTCCACAGCAATACCCAGATTTGCTCTGAGCTACTGCACAATGGTACCTCCTATACAGAGCCAACAGATATTGCCAATATACTGGCCGACAGATTCAGTGCCAATTTTACCCCTCTCTTCCCCCCAGAGGATATTAGGCTGGTCAGAAATTAAAGTAGGTTTTGTGTCACTGACCTTTGTGAAATGCTACAGTAGTTAAATTTGCTTTTATACATTGCACATACCTTAACTATTTGTTTTTTATGACTTTTTTTCATAACATGCATTTCCTTAACTTTCTATGTTCTTTAACTGAACTTTTACTTGCACATGTAAAATTATTTACTTTAACTTTGCTGGTTTCACATAAGTCATTATTTACTTAAATTACAAAAACAACGAAATGAGGAAAAAGTGCTTTAAAAGTCACCAATAAAAAAACAAACAAAGCACTTCCTGGAATGCAAAAACCATGACTCCAAAGAGAAAAACAGCAACTTTAATGAGTTTTTAACGCACCAATAACACAAACCAGCATTTTCATCCTGTTACAAACAGGACTTCATCAGAAATGCACTCAGCCCACATTTCATTACTTATATAGTCATTAACCCCCTGTTAATTAATTACGTAATCAAAATCCAAGCAACCAAAATTGACCAAATAAAAAATAAGTAAAGTATATATGTGTAACTTTAAAATGTTACTACAAGCTTTGTCATAAAAAATACAATAAATATTATATGTACACCCTAGTTAAAAACACCCATATCAACTCATAATGAATAACATTATAATAAAATAACAATCAAATATTTAGCCTGAGCACCTACTAAATCAGATAACCCTACAACAGGACTAAATCTACCCCCCCCCCCTCATTCTGAACTTCCTTCTCAAGTTTTTGAACCAAGGCCAGGAGATAGATCCTATCCAAAAACATTCTCTTCAGTTTATTACTTTCCACCAAAAAGTCTTCATCACATGAAGTCATTCTGCAATTTCTAATAAACTGCCCTTTCACAATTCCCAGCTTTTAGCTATAAGGGTGGGCACTAGTGAAGACTAAATATGATTTTGAAAATGTTTCCTTCCTATAAACTTTAGATTTGAACTTTGTAATCGCTGGCACCTTTTCTATTAAAACGTCTAGGTATTGTATCCTCTCATGGGATATGACATGGGTGAACTTCAAAAAATCTGTAGTATTGTTCACGTATGTGATAAACTTATGTAACATTAATTCAGGTCCTATCCAAAAAATGCAAATATCATCCAAATATCGTCTATAATGGCTCCAATACTGTGAATATTCTGAGTGGAATAAGTATTTCTCCTCCCATGTAGACAACACTAAATTGGCGTACATTGGGGCCACAACTGGCCCCCATGGCTACCCCACTAATTTGCTTGTAGAACTCCCTGTCAAAAAACAAAAAAAATGTGTTTGAGTACAATGTCCATAAGCTCCACCAGAACAAGAGTGGTATCAATATCAATGCTACCTTTCATACGAAGTGCTTCTTCAAACCACTCGAGTCCCAAATTATGGGGTATGACATTAAACACATCCTGGATATCAAGTGTAACAAAAATTAACCCATCCCGATACAGGTCACCCCGAACACTTCTAAGGAAATCCCAAGAGTCCTTAAGGATGCCCACCTTCTCAGACCATACCTTTTTAAGACTCAAATCTAAGTATTTCGCTGTCGGGTAACTTTTGGATCCCAAAGTGGCCACATTTGGTCTGAGGGGTGGGTCGTCCATGTCCTTGTGGACCTTGGGTATACCAAATATTGAAGGGATTTTAGGTTTATCTAGAACTAAATATCGATACACTTCTGGCCTAATAGTTTCGTCATTAACCATTTCTTTAAGCATAAAATCTATTTTTTGATATGTCAGGTTGATCTCATTACGTGACACTCTCGAATATCTGTCTGTATTGTTTAACATATCCAACATTTTACCTGAGTAGACTATACTGTCCATCATAACCAATCCACCTCCCTTGTCGGGTTTCATAACCCTAATATTACCATTATTCCTCAGGGACTTCAGTACTTCACTGTCTTCTCTACTAAGCTTATATTTCCTCTTAGGGCTATCCAAACCACACCTAAGCTCTAACTCTACCTAAGTCTCAAAGTTTTTTAACTGGGGATGGAGAGGTGGGTTGTAAATACTCTTTCTCTTGATAACATTTTTGTTAAACTCATTATTCTGTAACAAAAGTTCTAAATTCTTTTTTTCAAGAATAATTTTAGATCTATAAGTACATTCAAAATATTAGGGCAGCCACGATGGTGCAGTGGTTAGCATTGCTGCTTCAGAGCAAGAGGTTCTCCGGATCGATTCTCGGTTGGGGTGCCTTCTGTGCAGAGTCTGCATGTCCTCCCTGTGGTTGGACACTCTAAATTGGCCCTAGGCATGAGTGTGTGTGTGTGTGTGTGTGTGTGTGTGTGTGTGTGTGTGTGTGTGTGTGTGTGTGTGTGTGTGTGTGTGTCTTCCGTGGAAGGTTGGGCATTGGGCTGGCAACTCGACACCGTAAAATTCCACTGCCAGTCATGAGCGGACAGGTCCGCTGTGGCGACCCCTAACCAGGAAAAGCCGGAAGAAGAAGAAGTACATTAGAAATATTACTCACAGTACTAGGTACAAATTTCAAACCCTTACTAAATAGACTGAAATGTACCAACCCAATATCTAAACAACTATAGTTGAATATACTAAAATCCTTGTATGTGTGTCTTGGCCCATGTATCACAATATGTCCTTCGTTCCCCGTATCACTACTATTCCTGAATCTTTATAAAACCTTCTCTGTCTCTGTTGCCCCCCCTTTGGATAATGGTAATTCACCGGTTTCATTTTTTTATTTACTTAAATTACTTACATTTGCTGTGGGTGTTGGGTGATATATCACATTTACTGGGATTCTTTGCTAGGTTATCATAATGCTTATGTCAGGTATGCCATAGAAAAGAACTGTGACTTCACATGGGCAACCAAACATATCTTCCAAATATGTCTTGAAACAACTGGTAATGTCTGCTAATATGCTGTGTGCTGGATAGGAGTTGTGTACCTCCACTAACACAGCCACACCAGGTTCATTGGATCATATGAGAATTCTAGGCTAACTGCCATGAATGGTAATTATAAGTCTAGCTAATAAGCTGAGGTCATAATCAAACCCAGTACTTTGTGTCTGAGGTGAAGACATTAACCATTATGCTAAATCCACCCCTAGTGATTTGCAACTGGCTGTAGGTTGCTGTGTTTTCACACATGCTGATACAATATCTTAAGGTGATCCTTTCACATCCCCCTTCCCCAGTGTTCTGCTTTCCCACCTCACTTGTTGACTTTCCACATTGCACCCCCCCCCCCATTTTGCAAAATCTTGGATCCGCCACTGATCTCAACTCAGCATTTTATTAACATGTGCGTCACATTAACTCCCCTTTGTTACACTGCAGCTTAATATCCCCTCTCACATCCTGTGTTAGCATGTCAGTTTGGGTCTGTATTATATATTCAAAGTTTAAAAAGGTAGACACTCATATAATCGACACTATATGAGCGAGGTTTTAAAACTTCGAATATATAATAAAAAAATAAATAAAAACAAAAACAACCTACCTGAATGCTCTGAGCAGGGGGCCAAGCCCCCCTACACCCTCCACACCCACTGCTACTTCAATATACCAACTCCAAGATCGCACTACAGTGAAGTGAGATCACTGTAGGGAATATTTCCCTTTACTTCACTGTAGTGCGATCTCGGAGTTGGTATATTTAAGTAGTGGGGAGGGTGCAGGGGGGCTTGCCCCCCTGCTCAGAGCATTCAGCTAGGTTGTTTTTGTTTTTATTATATAGTCAAAGTTTTAAACTTCACTCATATAGTGTTGATTATATGAGCATCACAGTTTTGAAAGTTCGATTGTATAATATAGACCCGTCCGTTTTTATTTGTGTGTAAGTCAAGTGTTATCATTGAGATTATCATTACATCACTGTGGCAGTGTTTACATATTACAGATGTTTCTTTGATAATTCAACACATTTGTTTACAGTATCAGAATACATTTTCCCCATTTACCCTCCCCTCTTAATTACTTCTGCAGTACAGACAATGTTGTTGATGTACAGTTCCCCCATTTCACTTCTCTCCTTCAGAAATCTTTCACTGTACCTGCCCTTATAATTTCTGGGCTATACCATGTGCTCTGGATATTAGGCCTTGCCTATAGGTATGCTGATTTGTTTACATTCTGTGTTCATGCTTGCAGACATATTTCATTGACCATGAGCACTATTGCTGGTCACAAAAAGATGCTTGCAGATGTGTAGACGGGATGAGCAGAATGCATATTTCATTAGAGCTGCTAATTATTTTAACATGCTTAAATCGTATATCTACTACAGTGTCACTAGAAGAAATGTATTCTCTGTTCAGATGACTGAAAACATTAACAGATCCCATATGGATTTATACATGTATACATACACACAAATATATGTGTGTGTATATATATATATATATATATATATATATATATGTATATATATATATATATATATATATATATATATATATATATATATATATATATATATATATATATATATATTTATATGTAAGGGTATATGTTTGTTTTTCTTTTATTGATATACTTCGGTATATTCATATTTTCTGAGAACACTGTAAAGTTAAACATTTTTTAAGAAACTTTCAGAGATCTATGCAAATCTACATAACAGCTGACTTGAGTGTTTGGAGGAAAAGGGGATGTTGGGGAGTACCTTTTCTTCTGAAACATTAGGCTGCTTCCATGACACTGAATCTACCTGGACAGAGTATAGTATACTGATGAAAAGCTAGTTTGAATTATTTGTTGAGTGCCATTTGCTGAATGAATTCTGTACATATTAACTGTGGACAGAAAGTCCCTTCTAATTCAAATGAGGGAAGTGCAAGAGGTAATTTGTATAGTTCAATGTAGTATCCAACTTTTGTGTCAGAATTAATTTGAAATCCTGTTAAGGTGGCAGTATTAGAAAGACATGTAACTGATTTATGATTTTGTTTTTTGCTTTTGTGTGTTTGTTGTAAAGTATAACTTGCCTTTAAATGTTCAGTATTTTTAATTTGGAATTTCTTTCTTCATCTTCATGAAATTATTCATTATATATAGAATTATTTTAATCTTTCTTTTTATTTGGTCTTATTGAAGGTAAAAAACATGGAGTCATTCTTGAAAAAAAAGAAAATATTGGTTGTCATCCAGGTGTAGCTGACACTCAAGAGATATATGACCCTGTAATCGGCTTCACTAGCTCTGATCATGGTATGTAAAATGTGGGTTAATGTACAAAGCAGAGATGCGTATTTGAAGATCCAAGTTAATGAACCTTTCACTGAAAAGTCACTTTTACCTCTCTGTATATATAATTTCCATCCAGTACATCTAAATTATAAGCTCTGTTTAGCATTGTGCTCCAGTGAGTAGGGTTGGTACAGTTCTTCATGATGTTTAGTTAACTTTACAAAGGGGTAAGTCCACATGCACAGTCTTATCCGCAGTGAAGCCACAGTACTCTGTACATGGAGCTCATGTACAGATTACCCTTCCAAGTTAGTCAGTGATTCAGAGACTCTACCGTCATCTGCCAATGGGCAGGTCCCTCCTACATAAGTTATGGAACCTAAACTTAATATTTACAGATTCCCCCCATCTCTTCTACTTTGTTACTCATCCTAAAGTGGTGAGCAGCAACAGCAGTGCTTTTTCCTAAAATACAGCTGAAAGTAATTTTTTTCATTTTTGGAAAATCTCTCCCAGATATGTTGCCTCCTGCAGTGCAAACAGACTTTGTATTGCAAGCACAACTCTTCCCATCCCAGTAGTGATGCAGCAGTACTTCAGTCAACAGCAGCACATGCAGGACTGGACTTCCTGCATTAGCATAGGAAGCTAATGCCCCCTGCCTTGCAGTCACGATAGCAGAAGATGACATTTTTTATAAATCACTCCCTGCCATGACTGCAGCACAGGTAGGTGACTTTCTGTGCCACTGTTCCTTAACAAATCCCAATTAGGTTATGGACAAGTGCAGTTAACTGTTGATGAATCACCTGTTCAAATCATAGAAAGCTACAGATCCCCAACTATGACTCAGGACACCCACTCCACCTGTCTGGACTTACTTGACTCCATCAAGATTCAACCCTCTACCCTGATCCTGGGTGACTTTAACTACCCAACCATAGAGTGGAAGACCTATTCTAACCCAGACATGAATGCCCAGAGATTCCTCGACTTCGTTAATGCCAGTGCATTGGGTCAGCTGGTCGACACTCCCACTAGTGGTAAAAATATCCTGGACCTGGTACTAACCAAAATAAGTAGCTACTGTAGAACCCATACAGTATCATCCTCCATGGTAAGATCTGACCATAAAGCGATCACTTTCGAAGTCGCCATCTCCCCTGACCCCCCCCCCCCATCAGGGTCAAACCAAAAGACTTTTCCAAACTGACTACAATCTCCTGAGAGCAGGTATAAGCAGCTTCACAGCCACCATCCCTTCAGTTGGAACTAGCACTAATGTCCAAGCCTACACCAAAAAACTATATGAGCACCTACATAGCTGCATAGACTCAGCAATACCTGACAGAACCAAATCATCTTCCTCAAGGAAGAGTAAGCCTGTCTGGTGGTCAGCAGTAGTAAACAAACTCTATAATTAAAGGAAAAAATTGCTGTCTGGGACCAAGAAGGAGCATTTGCCAAGTTTGAAGCAATATCTCCATTGTCTGAACAAGCAAATAAGGTCACTGGTGAAATCCTCTAAGGCTAACTTTGTGTCCAAATTGGCCACATCCACTAAGGACAATCACAAGGCCTTCTTCACATACGTCCACAATTTCAAAGGTAACATCCAAATCTTCTCTGACTTGGTGGTCAAGAACATCACATACACAAACGCAGTAGATATAGCCAACCTGGTGGCAGACAGGTTAAGTGAAAACTTCACCCCCTGTCCCCCCCCCCATTAGTAAACCGAGACATCCCCGGCACCTGCCCCTCTCTCCTCATCACCAGGGAGCAGGTCTTCTGTGCCCTCTCAAAGGCAAACATTACAGTCTCCGTGGAACCCAACAACATCTACATGAACTCTGGCATGAGCTCTCATCTCCATTAGACACCCCATTCAACCAAAGCCTGAGCACTGACTTCATCCCAGCCGAATGGTCATCCCTCTACACAGAGGTGGAGCATCCACTGACCCAGGCATTTATAGGCCCATAAGCCTAACTAGTGTGATATGTAAGGCCATGGAACGCATTATCATGGACCTTATAAACAAGGACATTGGCAACCTCCAAACACTTGACCCCCAGACAGTTTCGTTTTGTCAAAGGGAGATCATGCCTATTAACTTGGTAAACTTCTTCAAAACATCACCAAAGCCATAGACGAGGGGAAGACGGTGCACACCGCCTACCTTGACCCAGCCAAAGCCTTCGACACTATTCCCCACTCAGGCATAATAGATAAACTCTCCCAGCTAGGCATCAAACCTATATGTTACCATATGGGTAGCTAACTGGCTGACTGATTGAACCCACTCAGTCAAAATAAGGGAAGCCACCTCTAATCGTAGACCTGTAACGAGTGGTGTACCCCAAGGATCGGTCTTGTGGCCTCTACTGTTTTGGATATATATTTCTGAGGTGCGTGCCAAAACCAGTGGTCTGTGACTGACCAAGTTTGCAGATGACTGTAAGCTGGGCGCTGTCTTAAATTCCCCTAGTGATGTGAACATCCTCCAAGAGGGCCTTACCCAAACTAATAACTGGTGCCAGCAGCATTGCCTCAGACTGAATGCCAAGAAATGCATCATTATCCCCTTTGGGTAAAATGGCATCCCTGCTATTTATCACATTAATAACAATGTACTAAGCACGCAAGCAGTCGTGAGAGACTTAGGCACTCAGGTTGATAGAGGCCTGACTTTTGACTACCACATTGCCTCTGTTGTATGGAAGGCTTTCTACATGACCCAGCTTATAAGTAATGGGTATTTAATCCAGGAACAAGGCAGTCATAACATCCCTGTACTCCTCCCTTATCAGACCCATTACCAAGTACAATTCACCCTTCAGCATGTTGTATCTTGCTAAGCACATGCAGCAGCTGGAGAGACCACAGAGGTTCCTGACCAGGAAAATCCAGGGTCTCAAGCACCTGTCCTATACATATAGGCTAAAAGCCCTGTCCCTCTATTCAGTCTCCCACACACTGCTCAGAGGTGACCTGTGTCTGGCATACAGGGCCATCTCAGAGCCAGCCTTGATGGAGTTGCTGCATATCCATAAGTCAAAAACTACGTGGGCAACCCACACGCAAGTCCTAAACCTGGTCTTGTGACATGAATAGAACTTATTGGCGGGATAGATTTGTGTCCCAGAGACTTCCCCATCTGTGGAATAGACTCCCTCTCCATGTTAAGCAGCGTACCTCTCTAGCCCTCTTTAAGAGTTACCTGGACGACTGGATGGGAAACAAAAAATACACCCTGGGATCCCACCTTGTCTGCCTGCTGGACAGGGGAAATGGGTACTGACTTTGTGAGAACATGAGCAAAATTCTTGGCTAGGCTTATAAGGGCCTCTGGACCAATAGCCTAGTATCATCCTATGAATCTATAAACATCATGTGCGTTCTCTTAAAACAATTGTGTGAATCACTTTGCAGTCAGGACCCCAGACAAAAACCAGTGTATACCAAGCCCTGGTCATAAAGATTGTGTCACCATGCCTTCCAAGCTGATGTTTATGGAGAGCCAGTATGCCAGTATGCCTCCAGTTGGATTATCTGTATTATAGATAGGATGTTAGATGATCTGTCCAGTTCCTACTTAATGTCAGCATATCACCCTGTACTCTTAAAATATAGTTTAAGAAGTAAAAGAAATTATCATTTTAGCAGCATAAATTGTAATTATGCTTAGAGTATTTGACCATTGGTATGTATACCTTACCAAGTAGCAAACTGTAGAGTTTACATTAGAGTTCTGTGTAGCAAAATGTTCATCACTCATTGCTACAAACATGCATTGAAAATTAGTCTTATGACATGTCTGAATTTTCTGCAAATATTCTTTTCAGTGGAGGATGGGACATAGATATGTTTTTTCATCATTAAGAGGTGAGATAGACAAGACAAGGTATAGAGAGAGCAGGAGGCATTGAAAGAATAGGGGTCAGGGAGCCACATTACAGAATTAATTTTGGATAGTCATTCCTCAGAAACACTGCAGAAAGCACACATCTTTCTTAATGATAGAAGTATAATTCTTAGTGCTATGCAAATATTTCCATGGTAAATAGTGGGTATTCTGACATTATATAGGTGTGAACCATATACAAGTTATAGACCCTTTCTAGGCTAAACTTGTTAAATTTATTTTCCTCAGAACATGGAAGAAATTACAGTGCTTAATGTTAGAGTGAAGTTTTCCAACCCCAGGCAGTTGCCTCATTGCCTAGCTTACCAACTTCAAGTTTGTAAAAATGGCTAAAATATAAAAAATACACAAAACTTTGTGTCTTTTAAGGACTGTTGTCTGTAGCCTTCCATATAATGGCATTTGTCACATATTCCATATGGACTTGCAGCTTTGGGGAAACAAAGGAATTCTAGTTTTGAAGAAAATTTATAGTCACCATTTTCATATTGTGGTTTCACGCATCAGACTAGGTGAAGACACTGAGCCCCTCAACCTACCAGTTCATTTCTCTTTACAGTTGTTCATGTCAGAGGTCAAGAATGACTATAGGACTATGGCTCATGAGTAAAGGAAGGGAAAATGGTTCAGTGACACTGAATGTCAATATTTATGTTGGAATTTAATTTTAAGTAAACTAGTTAAATCAGCTATGAAAAACAACTTTATAGAAAGTATTTTTGTGGAATTTTTGGCTTCCCACAGATGACCATCGTCTGGTCTCTGGGCCACTTTTTACCGTCTGGTTCTCCAGGTCCCTACTGGCCACCCTCCAGCTAACACTGACCTACATTTGTGGCCAATGAGGAGAATGAGGCTTCCTGAGGCAGCCTCATACTGATACCTATGAGTGTTGTCTTCCTAAGGATCTGTCCCCTATGCATACCCATCCTGCCTTAGGGAAGAAGAGCAGTGTGTTATGCTGGCATATCATCCACACCTCCACATGTGACTCAGCTACAGCACTGTCCCCCTGCATCTTTGGCCTCCACCATGGATAAGCTGCAAAGGTGTGTCCAAGCTCACACACACACACACACACACACACACACACATATATATATATATATATATATATATATATATATATATACACACACACATACATACACCCAGGACGGTCATGCCTATCATCCTTGCCTGCATTATCAAAACCCCGAGCCTCTCCTCACACTGTTGCTTCTTAGGTCATAGTCATGGATTCATCCGGCAGTGCTTCTAGTGTAGATGTTATAGAAGGCATGTAAATAGAAGAAACATCTCAACACATTCTTTAGCTTATACGGAAGCTAGAGAAGTGTGATCTAGAATACTAAAATAGTAGGAAGGTGAATAGATCATAAAGGCATTTCTATGATATTTTATGGAATAGTTAAAGGATTAAAAAAAAATGTTATGGGTATTATAGACACACTATTTTTTTTCAAAAGTATGATTCACATGGAAAATGAGATATGAGGATTTGTTGTTTAATAAAATATGGGATGTTTAAAGCCTGGTGGTGGTATGTGATGTTCCCCTCTCTGGGCCAGTAATCAAGGAGACTGAATTCTCACCATTGACATTGGAGAGGTACATTCACTTGGAACAAAAATAGATAAACACAGTGTTTCCAGATGCAGCGCTCTGCATAAAGCAGTTTCCCTCAAGAGCACACAGGGATCATACACAGTCCGGGATCTGAATTTCTCTCTCTGACTCTCTCCAGGTCCCCAGTAAGACTCCCCACTGGCACGGCTATAGAGTTGAGTCCTCAGCTGAGTGTCCAAACCAAATCTCCAGTACCCTCTCTGTGAAACCAGAGCTTTGTGTCCCTGCTCCAAACAGCTGACACACACACTTTAAGTTTGATTTTCTCACACACACACACACACACACACACACACACACACACACACACACACACACACACACACACACACACACACACACACACACACACACACACACACACACACACACACACACACACACCCCTGGGAAAGGCTGGCACAGATTTAGTAGCTATGCCCCCTTCTGCCCAGACATTAAGGTAGCTACTGCCACAGACATTCCAATGCCAGGTACTCTAAAGCTCTTCTAACAGTACCTAATTATACTGAGTGAAATTAGTATTAGTACAGATGGTAGTGTTTTGACCAATGCAGTGAGGCTTTCAGGAGTGGCCACAGAGTCACCATATAGATGCAAGTACACTCAAATGTTAAAATATTCTCTAAAGGACCAGCCACAAAATAAAAGAATATGAAAGTACTAAATATCTGTTTACAATAAACACCAGAGTTTCAGTCACAGGAGCTATTAAAATAACACAGATGAATAGATCTACACAGATACAGAAAAAAAACAGTACTTAACTAATCTCACTATATTTTCCTGACTAATCTAAAGAGTTACTGTTTCCTGGTCACTTACTAGAGCAAGGCAAGATGAAGTGGGTGAGAGATCCTTCTTTGTCAGGTTACAAAGACAGGGTGCTCTGAGACTTTCAGTCTCATCTAGTATTAAAAAAAACATTATTTTGATGATGGATTACAGAATGACATCACATACATCTGCTTGTTTGACTTCTGGTCCCCATGCTACCCTCTTTCCTAGCAACTGACTCAGAATCTCACATGTATATCAATAATACACAAACATAGAGCTTTGCTAAGAGTTGTTGCACTTCTGGAAGTCATAAAACACTCGTCCTACAAAAGCTAATAAACCATTCTCTGGCACAGACATTTTGTCTCTGGCTGCAGGCAGAACTGTAAGATACAAGTTTTATGGCCTAAAGTAAGTAATTTAATTTCTTACTATTTTTCAAAGTTAGCTGGACTGAGATTAATCTCTTCTCTTTCATTATCTTCTGTTAAAACATATACATTTAATCGGTTACAATCCAGTCAGGACCCACTGATAGTGCAGTTTTAATGCAAACAGCTTTACAAATACATTTTTCAACACATGCATCTGTACAAATCAGTTTGATATACAAATGACATATAATTTACAAAGCTCCAGGTAGCTATACTGGTTTATGTTGCATAGGGTGATTGAAGAAATTACCTTGAGGAAAAAAAAAAGGATGAGGAGGATAAAAAAACAATGACTATGTGTCAGGTTTGATAGTAAAAGAAAACATATGTGTATGTATTGTGTTTTTTCTTTTTTAATTTTTATTTGCATAGGTGTATCGATGTTATATGTACTTGAAAATAATCATTTTCTACAAATGTAGTAAAGGAAATAAAAAAATATAAAGAAAATTTTCTTTCTGCAGGCTAGAGGAGTTTTGGCTGCTACAACAATGTGGTGGTGGAAATGAGTGTAAGTCGGGTGATGAAGGGAGGAGATGCCAAAAGGGTAGAGAGGAAAGCAGTCGGAGAAAAACTTTATTGGATGCTACTGCAGAGAACAACTGTTTTGATATGACTGAATAATTGGTTGTTGCAGCTTTTCAAATTAATGGTTGAGCCATACAAGAATTATTAAATATGGCAGCAGTTTCAGATGTGACTGAAAATACCTCAGAAAATTCACTTTGAGAGGTAATAGAAGGAGCCGTACTCTAACAAGGAATCTGTAGAGTTCATGCAAGAATTAGAAGTAGAGATGTAATGGAGGAACCTCTTGATCTTATCAGTGGTGAATATACAGTGCAGAATGCATGCAGACATGCAGAGAACCATGAAATGCTGAGAGTAGTTGCAGAACTGAGCAAAGCAGGAAATGCTGATACATGAATTGCTTCTGGAGAAAGCAGAGTAATCTTGGTGCTCAGAGTAAAACAAAAATGCTGGTAAAATGATTTAATCTACAGCAGTATCTGTATCTTCGAATGTGCTTTAGGGTCCCAAATGAAGAGTTTGATAAAATTGATATGTTAGACATTCTAACACTTCTGACAAATATTTTGAATGGGAGAAGTTAGTCATGCCTGCTGATGTAACTGTTTCAGATAGCTGGGCAGTTATACACTATGAGGAAGAACATTTTTACATTATATTTTTAAGACTGTCCTGATCATGAATTAGACATTGAATTTTATTATAAAAAAAAAAAAAAAGTCTTTGAGACTTGGATCTATTTTGCCATTTCAAAAAAACAAACTTTGTTTAAATGAATGAAAGTTTTCCTAAGATCCAGGGGTGATGTACCGACTAGAATATGACTCTGTACTAAATATTGCAAACAGTTTTGACTCTTTAGGGATTCTTCCTTTTTGGGGGGTGCATTACTGGTTCAGAAATTCTGAAATAGAAAACAATTGAATTATAAGTATTCCTAGTATTGTTTATGTCAACCAATACATTGGTACTATTTTTAAAAATGGGCAACCTAAAATTTATGGGGGAAAATGGTCATTTAGTTAATATACATCGAAAAAAACTTATGTAAAACCTGTGAGGAATGGGGACATACGGAAAAAGATTGCATTCCAAACTGTATTAAATGTGGTAAAGAGGGACATTTTTAGGAATTGTGTTTTGTGTTTTTGCATGAACTATAAAATAATTTTCTGGAAATTGAAAAATACACCTATTGGATTGTTTGAAGCATAACTAAGAACAGTTAGTGTAACCAAGAGAGAGATAAAACAGGTTAATAGTCCGTTATAATGCCTAAAAGGCAGAAGAATGAAAAATAAATATTAAAGAGGGGTATTACCAATAAAGGTGTTTAAAAAAGAAGGGTATCACAATAAGTAGCAGATATAAGATATTGCAAGAAGAATGGGAAGAGGCAATTGGACAGAATTAAGGTTAAAAATAAAAGATGATTACGTTTGGGAAAAGGAGGAGCAATTCTGTGAAAAAAATAAAAGCTTTGCTACATGCCCAAAAACATGTAAAGAAAAGGAAAGTAGTTTCTTCATGCTAAAAAACAAAAAGATATGTGCGTTGTTCTGAGGAATGTTTAAGGAGATAGTGCAGAAGAGAGAGAGAGAAAACTGGGAAAAGTTATTGATATATATATTACAGAATATGTTTAGGGATAACAAACAGGGAAACATTATTTAGTATGAGGTGTTACAAATTGCATGTAGAACAAGCACAGTGACTAGCCCTGGGATTCAGAAAAGGCTTCTGTAAGTGGTAAGCCCTAATATGAGCAGCCAGCCATTTATAGACACCCTTTCTGATTCAGAGACAGGCCCACCACAGTGATTTTACAAGGTTGGTTGAATCACTGTAGTGGGACATCTCCATAGCTATTCTAAGTGTTAATGAGGCATTGCAGTGGGGTCAGCTATTTCTAATCAGCCATGTGCTCTCTCCCACAAATGCCAGCAGGAGGGGAATTACGCAGCTGAGTGATGACCAGGAGCATAAATTAGCACGGCTTGCCATTTTTTTTAAGTGAGCTGTTGTCTGTGATGTGTGCTGAGGGGGAGGGATTATCTAACAAATGCGACAATATAGCACTTTTTTGCATTCAATTTGAGCCCATTTTGTGTACACCAGTTATTTATAGTGTTTGTTTTTTTTTAAGGATTAGGGTATCTGAGAGGGGCTTAATAACGCCTAGTTTTCAGTCATCTACAAACTTATTTAACCCGAGGTCTTAGTTTCTAGTCAGGATATCAAAAAAGTAAATGCTGAAGAGGAGGCTTCCCAAAACTGAACCCCAGGGGTACACCACTTGTTCACAGGTTCATAGGAATTTACTAGGCTATTGATCTGTGAGGATCTTTAGATGCCTAGACATGCATTTCCAAGAAGTTATTAGCCACAATAGTTTAAATACAATTAACCCAGAGCCCTTTATATTTGAAGTACGAACAACCCAGAACTGAGCAGCTGTTTATAGGGACAGGGTTGCTAAACAGCCAGGGATGAACTTGGAAATTTCTGTCCGTTTGTCCAGATTATGCTTGACTAAAGTAAGAAACGTACTCTACTTTAAGTGGAGAGGTAGGCAGTTCCAGAAAAGTGGTAATGTTCATCATATTAATCACAATAGCTTAGATATCCTGATAAGGGTATAGCAACCAGCCAGCTTCCAACACTTCAGAGCACCTTCCATGTTCACAAACTGTCAGGCAGCTTGAGCTGAGCTGAATAAAAGAAAAGTTTGTGTGCAAAGCCCTTCAGAGCTTTACTACTGCTGAGAAGTACGCTCTTTTGGGGCTTTCAGGGATCAGTGGTTGACTTGTGCTTTCATGTGCTGGGCAGATAAAGGAAAAAAATTCATTTGCTTCATTTTTTATGTGTTCTTGCTTTCCTCTTAAGTAAAGCTATTTTAAAGCTAGAAGTGTTCATGGGTAGGTACTAGGCTATCGGCCCAAAGGCTTAAGTAAGCCTAGCCAACAAGGTTCCCTGGCTTACATCACCCAAGAAAGTTAATTTCCTGCACCCCTGTCGAGCAGAGCCACAGAAGTGAACCCCGGGGTGTATTTCCTATTTCCCATCCACTCATCAAGATGTTTCTTGAAGAGTGCTAATGAGGAACTTTGCTTGACATAGATGGGTAGCTTGTTCCAAAGTATAGGAAGTCTGGGACAGGATTCTATCCCTCCAGCATGTCCTGTTTATTGTGGTGACAAGGTTTAGGTCCCTAGAACATGTAACTTGGAGGGATTGGGATTTCTTTAGGTGTAGTATGTCCAACAGCTCTGGGTTTAAAATAGCTTTATATGTTAGACAGAGATGTCCTCGGAGTAGGTGATATTCTACAGAGTAAAGCTGGAGTTTTTTGAGACGGTCAGTGTAGGGCATCTGTTTGAGGCCAGTAATCCTCTCTGTGAGGTATTTCTTTGGCCTTTCCAGCTGCTGCAGATGTCTTGCGAGGTACATTCCAAAAGGGCCGTTGTACTCTATAATGGGTCTAATGAGTGCCGAGTAGAGGGGAACAATGACCTCTTTTTTCCTGGATGAGAACCCTTTAGTGATGAGATTTGCCACATAGAAGGATTTCCTGTCTACTGTGGCAATGTGATTATCAAAGGAGAGACTATTGTCCACCTGGGTCCCAAGGTCTCTCATCACAAATTCGGTGTTAAGTAGACTGCCGTTTATGTGGTAGTTCATGGGTACAGAGTTTTTACCAAAGGGGATGACAATGCACTTTTTGGCATTGAGCTTGAGACCATGCATCTGACACCAGGCATCTGTCTCAGTGAGGCCCATCTGTAGGATTTCCACATCATTTGGGGACTCAACTATGGCTCCTAGTTTGCAGTCATCTGCGAACTCCATTAGCCAGAGGCCTTCTGTGTTACCCTGTACTTCAGAAAAGTAGATACCAGACAGGAGAGGTCCCAGGACTGAACCCTGTGGTACTCCACTTGTCACTGGTTTGAAGTCAGATTTGGAGTCTGCAACTTTTACAGTGTGGGTTCCGTTACTGAGCCAGTTGGCAACCCATCTTGTGACATAGGGATTTATACCTAGTTTAGTGAGTTTAGCTGTAATTCCAGAATGGGGGATGGTGCCTAAAGCCTTGGCGAGGTCAAGATAGGCTGTGTGAACCACCTTACCCTCGTCTACAGCTTTGGTGACTGCCTCAAAGAAGTCAGTCAGGTTAAGAAGGCATGCTCTGCCTTTCACAAACCCGAACTGGGTGGGGTCCAGAGTTTGGAGGCTACCAATGTCTTTGTTTATGAGTTCCATGATAAGTTCCATGGCCTTGCAGACCAGGCTCGTCAGGCTAATAGGGCGATAGTTCCCAGGATCAGTGGTGGCTCCCCCTTTGTGGAGTGGGTTAACTGTTGCTGTGCACTATTCAGTGGGCACAAAGCCTGATGTGAGACTATGATTGAACATGGTGCTTAGGTGGGAAGCCAGTTCTTTCTGAAGTTCATGTAAAATGCAGCCTGGGATGTTGTCCGGTCCCATGGATGCTATGTTTTTGGTTTCAGAGAGTGCAGCTTTTACCTGCATAGATGTGATTACAAGGACTCTGCATTCTTCCTGTATAGATATGGGCCCTTTAAGGGGTGAGAGGGGGTAAAGTTAGCACTGAACCTATCTACCAGGATGTTGGCAATATCAGTTGATTCTGTAATTTTCATGCCGTTGTGCTGTAACGCAGAGCAGATCTGGGTGTTGCCATTAAGATTCTTGAGGTAGCTATAGAATGCTTTGTGGTTGCCGTTAGAATCAGTGGTGTTTTTGTTTCAATAGCTAGCTTTGGAGGATCTTATAGGGGATATCAGCTTCTTACTGAGGCTGACCAGGGAGCTCCTCCACTCATGGGATTTTACTCTGTTTTGCAACAGCTTTTTCCTTCTGCTGTAGAGTTTGTTTATGGCAGGGGACCACTATATCGGCTTCCTTTTTTTGGAGGATAGCGTCTTGGTTCTGTTTGGGATAGTATGATCCATGCACGCTTGTAAGTGCTTATAGAGTGCATTTGTGTAGGATTCAACAGTCGTAACTGTATTGTCCATCTGCATGGATGTAATGAAGTTCGCCACTTCTGTCTTAACAAGCATGAAGTTGGCTTTGGAGAAATTTTTTACCATGGTTTTCTTAATGGTAGGTGAGGGTGGGATGCGGATATCTAGGGTGATTAGCTTATGGTCTGATCTGATCAATGAGGAGTTGATTTCAGGTGTGGAACACCGGTCAGTCATGTTGGTTATGACTAGGTCTAGGATATTGTTGCCCCTGATAAGGGTGTGGATAAGTTGATCCAGGGCATTGGAATTTTTGAATTCCAGAAAGAGTTGAGCAAAGGAGTTGATATATGAGTAGTGTTTCCAATTAATGGTGGGGTAGTTGAAATCGCCCATTATTAGGGTGTTTGGTTGAACCCTAATATTTTCCAGTATATCAAGAAAAGAGTGAGAATCCTGGGGCATGGTGGGGGATCTGTAGCAAGCTACAATTTGGACTGCAGTTTTCCCCAGAGTTAGTTGCACTTGGATAACCTCGGATGCATTATGCTGTGCAACTAGCCTGGAGGTGTGGATATCCTTAATGAATATGGGCACACCTCCGCCTTTGGTGTTCTGGTCCAGGTTAGATAGCCAAAAAGTGTGGTATGAGTTATAGCCTGGTAATGCAGGGGTGCTCTCTAGAGCCTTGAACCAGGTCTCAGTCACTGCACAGATATCAGTGTTCTCCACTTTGAGTGCCTCGAGTGATTGCATTTTGAGATTTAGACTTCTAGCATTGAGTAGCATTACCCTCAGTGTTTGCTTGCCTGTTCCTGTTACAGTGGTGAATTTGTCATTTGAACCTTGCCTAAAAAAAGCACTATAGG
This sequence comes from Protopterus annectens, assembly GCF_019279795.1. Lineage (NCBI taxonomy): Eukaryota > Metazoa > Chordata > Ceratodontiformes > Protopteridae > Protopterus > Protopterus annectens. Next base: position 1,104,109,138 of record NC_056731.1, read on the forward strand.
GGCGGCAAGAGCCTTAGCCAGTATCTGGAATTCCAGGGACGACAGGTGCAGGCCATCTCTGGCAAAGCATCGTGGTCTGTCGACCATGTCGTCCCAGGCAGACAGATACTGGATCCCCTTAGAATGACATCAGAAGCTTAGCCAATTGTTGAAGTCAGTCATTTTGTCCTTGTACTGCGGTATCATTCTGGGCGATGGCAGGATGCTACTCGGGGCTAGGGTCATACCTGCCTGAGTTTTAAGATTGGAGAGCTCTTCCATGTCTCTTTTCATGTAGTACAGGGAGGTACGTCTCAGGTCGTTCACACCAACATGGACAATGACAGAGTCATATTTGTACTTGTTGTGGAGTGTCCTGAGTGCGTGGGTTATGTGGTGGATCCTGGCACCTGACAGGCAGCTGACAGTAACCTTCTTGTGTAGCCTGGTGAGTGGGACATCAGTGTGCCTGACTATAGCGTCACCTATGACTAGTGTGTTGGGTATGTTGGTTTGCCTTATGGGCTGTGGTTTATTAGCACACTGAGTCTGTGGGCTATATGTCATTTGGGTTGTGTTGGGGGGTGGAGGTTGCTTGCATTTCTGCTTTGGAGGTCTCTGTTGCTTGAGCAGATTATTATTGAGAGCTTCTGCTAATGTTTTTGTTTCTGTGTGTGGATTTTGATTGTGTAGGTTTAGTGAGACTATGTGATGAGTGTGGTGTGGTGCAAGTGTTTACCTTCTCCTTTTGACTGTCAAGTTCAGTCGTGGTTGGAGAGAGCTTTACCTCCAGTTTGGCTAGATAAGTGCATCGCTCTCAGGTTGTGGTGTTGGGTGGTAGGAGGAGCGGTTTGTCTGTGTACATGAAGCAATTGCTACATTGCCTCAAGATACCCAGATTCATCAGATAGACAGGAGAGAACACTGGGAGCTGACCCTTGGACATGCCTGAATAAAAAACTACTTTCCTCTAGACAAGTGAGGAAAGTGAGTATAAGAGCGTTTTTTCTCTAAGCAAGTGAGGAAAGTAAGTACAAAAACTGTTTTCCTCTAGGTAAAGAGAGAGGTTGAGTGTTGTAATAATTTGTAGCTTATTTAGTGCCAACAACAAGTTATGAACAAGTGCTGAGCACAAATAAGCAAATTCAAGTGCTAAAACTAAGAATCTGTACCTGGATCTTGTGATAGATAAGCTAACTAGTGCTTACCACTCCCATTGATAACATAGAATGCTTTCCTTCAACCCAGAAAGGCTTGGGGGGGTTCAGAAGCTTACAAACAGTTCTGGATACAGCAAATCTTTATCTGAACTAAACTAGTTACAGTAAAGATGGGAAATCAGTGCAAGCACGGGCTTTTAAACCAGTAAGTTGAAAGATATGGAAAAACTGCCAAATGGCCAATAAACTACAATTTCTGGGACAGCAACCACTCTTGTGGTAGATAGGGCTGCCTAGTGCTTACCACTCCCACTGATAAGCTAGAAGACTTCCCTCCAACACAGAAAGGCTTGGGGGGCTCAGAAGCTTACAAACAGTCCTGGATACAGCAAATCTGTATCTGGACTAGACTAGTTGCAGGAAAGGTGGGAAACGAGCGCAAATACAGGCTTTTAAACCAGAAAGTTGAAAGATATGGAAAAACTGTCCAAACGTCCAATAAATACAATTTCTGGGCCAGAAACCTCTCTTGTGGTAGATAGGCTACCTAGTGCTTACCACTCCCACATATAAGCTAGAAGGCTTCCGTCCAACACAGAAAGGCTTTGGGGGCTCAGAAGCTTACAAACAGTCCTGGTTACAGCAAATCAGTATCTGGACTAAACTAGTTACAGGAAAGGCAGGAAACAAGCTTAGAATTTTTTTTTTTGGAAAGCGAGAAAGGAGAAACAAGATAATTCAAAATTAAGGACCTAAGTGGCTTGCCCTTCACAGTGTTTTCTCTGTATTAGGTAGAATGAGCTAGTGACACTAGACTGGAATAGAGCTAGGATAGAGCTGAACAGATGGGACTGGTAAGGGTGTCTGAAGTCAAAATATGATCTCACTGTACTCGGTTGAGTGAGCAAATGAGATAGACCCAGGAGGAGTGTTTAAACACAAATTTACAGGAGGGGCAGGCACTTCCAAAGCCACCAAGATTAATACCACACTGCAGAGACAGAGAGACCACAGTATTCTATGAAACAATTAAATAGAAAAATAAATAACTTCAGAGAGACATAGACCAAGAAAACAATTAAATACACAGAAAAATAAAATAAAATACAGTACAATCTTTAACACTCCAAGTTTGTACTTAACTCAGCTTGTAATGCAGTTGATTGTAGTTATGTAGCAGAAGCCAAACAACTCTGATATTGAGCAGTAATAAATTCAAAGATATGTGACTAACACTTATAATACAGAGAAACCCTCTAGGCTAAGGGTTTAACACTGAATATCAATAAAGAGTTTTAACAGACTGTCTAGAGAGTGTAATGTACTTAACAGAGCACTCTTGTTTTTCTCTCAGCTTAAAGGTAGTATAAAGTTACTGAAAATAACTTTTCTGTGGAGAAATTGTGTTTATTTTTCTTTTGTTGGGCTGGCATAGTGTTTTAAAGTGCTTTTTTACTGCGTTTTTTTTCTGTCAAAAAATAACTTTTGTGGACTGGTAGTGTTTACTGGCATTTGCTGCTTGTCGAAGCACCATTTTTGAATTGCTCATGAAACAGATTGCCACTTCTATAGTTGGTTCTTCTTCCAGCCACAAAAATAAAAAATTACGCAAGCAACCTTTTCCACCACAGCAGGCTAGCAGTTTGCCTCAGCCAGTTTGTGGCCATTTGTTGTACCTCAGACAAATCACCTTTTATCCCATATCTGTCTAGTGTAGCACCTACCGTCACTATGGACTGGGGGTAAGCCTCAGTGGGCAAGGGAGAGACACTTTTGTCAGTCCTATCCTGGGAGAGGAAATGGGTAAGGTTTCCATGTTGTGGAAGAATGCTGTGGCTTTCCCTAAGAAATGAGCTGCTGCCATTAGTAACACGGTTGGCCCCATTTTTCCTGTCAAAAAGAAAAAAACAAAACCAAGCATGTATTTATTCCTCCTCAAATTTCTTTGGATAGGAGTAGTTTACTGGGTTTGGTTTATAATTTACTTCAGGTTATTGATCTGTCTTGTGAACTTGTTTCTGGTAAACGAAAAGAGGGATTCCTCTTTTCCTGAAAAGATTCAAGATTCTGAATCTGAACAGGAAGATGCAGGAATGGAGGCATTTTTTCCCCTCAGATTTCTGTTTCAGACTTGGAGGAGAGCTCAGATTTTCTTCATGTTTCACTGTTGCAGTCATCACATTTGGGTTATCTGCCTGCAGGTAACCCTCAGCCAGCCTGAATACCAGAGTCTTCGGATTCCTGCGTCAGATGCTGCCTCTTCCTCCATGATGTCAGCTCGTCAGGGGTATAAAACATGCAGCCGACACCATTACATCAGTAGTTCTTGCCGTGCGGTGCCCGAAGCAAAAGCAGTTCACAAATGCCGGTCGTCCGACTCCTGAAATTTTCGTTTTCGAGTTTCAGATCCAAAGTCTTCAAAAAAGATAAGTACCCCATTTGGGGATCTTTTTTCTTGCTCCAACCGATGTCAGTAAAAGTTAACAATTGTCTTACCTGTGGAAAGCAAATACCTGATAGAGATTTTCATTCGTACTGCATCCCCTGTTTAGGCCCAGACCACAATGTCCCTTGCTGTCATTTTTATGCCTTGTTCAACCCCCAAGCTATTCGTCGTTGGGCTATCTTTGCAGCAAATTACTTTAGTGCTCTGTATCAGTACTCCAAAATGGCTTCTTTAAGCCATCCGACTACCGATCTTCCAAAAAAAGTAAGGATAAAGACTGAGACAGACCGCATGGGTCCAAAACTGCCAACGACACTTCCTTTAAGCTAGTCGCCAGTCCGCCGATACTCAGTGAGGTGCTTTTGCAGCCCCTGAGACCCACTACTTCAGATTTGCAGGCCTCTACTGAGACCCATTCGATGTCCGGTATGCCATGAGATGCTTCTTCGACTATGAAACCTGTGGGTGTCTCTACCTTGGATGGGTCCGGAGCCACTGTGCAGGCACCGGCTTCTGAGGGAGTTTTCAGGCCTACAGACTTGCATTTTAAACTGAAGCCATCATCTTCATCCAGGCCTAAAACTCACACCACGTCTAGAAAACCGACCAAACCGCAGGCCCATATGCCTAAAAAACAAATGCTTAGAATGGCTGAAGACCTTATTACCTTAATTAGGGGAAGCCAGCCTTCCCCCTCTAAGAGACCTAGAACTGATTTTCCTTCTGATTCTTCTAATCAGGAATGTGATATTTCTGCTCCTTCTGATTACCAGGATTTGCCCTTGTCTACCTATGAGGATTCTGATGCAGAGGATTCCATTCCCTCTGCTTCCCCTCCAGAGGATTTTTCTTTTGGTGAAACCTTTGCACACTCTTAGGGAGCATTTCTGCTGGGAAAGCCAGGATTACTCTGACTCCCAAAAGAGACTTAGAGAATTCTTACTCCTTCCTCAACACAGGACTCAAGCTATCCCTCCTGTACTGGACATTGTAGATGATGCTTTCTTGGAATCTAGCCTTTCCCCAGACACTTTACCTCCAGCTCCCAGAAAACCTGACAGGTATTACACAATACCTGACTCTCACAAGTTCCTCTTCAAGAATCCTACTGCAGATCCAGAGACCATTTCCCAAGGAATAAAAGGCATTAAGGCTACTGCTGCCAAAAATCCTACCCCTTCTGATAGAGATTCTAGAGCCATGGACAGATGGGGTAAGAAGGTATGCACTTCTGCTACTTTGGCCATTAGGGCTTTAAATTGCCAGTTTCATATGTTAAAGTATCAGTAGCATATTATGGGACTACTTGAACAGAAAATTATGTTGATTCCTGACTGTGCTGAACACAAAAAATTACAGTATTTAATGCATTCTGCAGAACAAGTTGGTAAACATACTTTGCAATGTGGTTTTGATGCTTTAGAAGCATCTTGCAGGGCTGCTGTCACTGGGTCTGTTCCTAGAAGGCATGCTTGGCTTAAGGAGCAAAACTTGCCAGATCATGTTAAAGCTAAATTACTGGATGCTCCCTTAAACCAAGACCGCCTTTTTGGCAATAACGCAGAAGAAGTCCTCAAAAGGATGGAGGAAAAAGCTAAATCTATGCAAACTGTTAAAGATTTTCTACAAGTACAGCCTCACAGATTTATTAGGCATTGACCTTCAAAGAATTGGTCCTTTCCAGTCTCTTCCAGGCCTTCTCAGTCCAAACCCAGGAACAGCAGACTACATAGGTTACAGTCTCAGGTTGCACACAGACCTAAGCAGTGGGGGACTCCCACTTACAAAGCAGGGATTAATAAGCCACCCCCCCACATGGAAAAATGGCACAATGACTTAACCTTAACACTTCCAAGCCCTGCCAAACTGCTTGCTCCCTTAGGAGGAAAGCTTGCCCTGCATGCAAAAAACTGAAAACTAATTACCCAGGACAAATGGGTTTTAAACATAGTTTCCCAAGGATACAGATTCCACTTCCACACACTACCAACCCCAAACGATTGGCCAGACCTACTCCCAAATCAGTGGGTGGAGGCCCAACAGCAGGTTCTCTCTCTTCTAAGTATCAAAGCTATTCAGCCTGTCCCAGCAGAACAAAGGGGGCAAGGTTATTATTCAAGACTTTTCCTGGTACCCAGAAAAGACAGCTCCTGGCGTCCTATCCTGGACCTCTCTATTTTAAACACCTTTCTGGTAATCCCAAAATTCTAAATGCTAACACTTCAACAGCATCTTCTTATGCTAGGCAAAGATGCCTGGCTGGCAACCTTAGACTTAAAGGAAGCTTACCTGCACTTTCCAATAAGGGAATCTTGCAGGAAATACCTACGCTTCAGGGCAGGCTCCATGCACTATCAGTTCACTGCACTTCCCTGTGGCTTATCTACTGCACCCAGGGTATTCACAAAGTGTCTAGCTCCAGCCATTGCATTTTGCAGGCAGAGAAATATTCAGATATACCCATACTTGGACAATTGTCTGATTCAGACAGAAAGCCAGGACTTGCTATTACAACATCTGGCATTTGTAAACAAACTTCTAACCTCTCTGGGGTACACCATAAATGAAAAGAAATCTCACCTAGTACCTTGCCAACAGATTGTATTCCGGGGAGCAAGCTTGAACACAGCTTCCCAGATGGCTTTCCTCATTCTGGAGAAAGAAGTTTGTTTGACAACCTACTTCAAACTATTGGCCACAAAACCCCAGCTATCTGTAAGGAAAATTCTGCAAGCCTCGGGGTTCATGGCCTCTTGCATTCCACTAATTCCATATGCAAGACTGCATATGAGGAAACTACAATGGTATCTAAAAAGCCTATGGTGTCAACATTCTCAGGACCTGGAATCAGTAATTCCTATCATTCCTTCTATAAAGACAGAGTTCCTTTGGTGGGCAGAGGCCTGCTACCACAACAAGGGGCTCCCTTTCACTCTACCCCCTGCCGCCCAAACCCTAACAACAGACGCATCAGACTATGCATGGGGGCTCACTTGGCAGGGCAGTGCATTCAGGGCAAATGGAACCCGAGACAGATGCACCTGCATATCAATCAAAAATAAATGTTAGCTGTACAGAATTCCCTGACAGCCTTCAAAGACCACATTCTTCCAGGACAACTATTGGTAAAGACAGACAACACCACAGTTATGTGGTACATAAACAAGCAGGGTGGAACCCACTTGTACCCTCTCTGCAGACTAGCCATGGCTCTGTGGAACACAGCGTTGAGCTGCCAAGTGCACCTACAAGCTGAATTCCTGTCAGGCAAGCTAAATTCACTGGCAGACTACTTAAGCAGAAATCTCATGGACCCACACGAATGCAAACTAGAACCAAAAATATTCAACCTCTTGAGGAACAAATGGGGGATTCCAGAGGTAGACCTGTTTGCCTCTCCTCAGAACTACCAGTTGGACAAATTCTGCACAAGGACTCCCCACAGTCAAGCTTGGAAAGTGGATGCCCTGTCATTTACCTGGGAAAGCCTCTCTGTTTATGCCTTCCCCCCTCTGCCTCTATTTTCAAAGGTTCTGCTAAATATCAAATAGGACAATCCAAGAACAATACTGATTGCACCAGACTGGCCACGCCAGCACTGGTACCCCCTCTTGCGTAGTATGACACTGTTGGAACCATGGCACCTGCCTCAGACCCCCTCCCTGCTATCCCAGAAGGCGGGCCAGATTCTGCACCCTCAGCTTCAAACCCTGAACCTTGCAGCCTGGCTAATTCCTTGAGCTCTCCATTAGCTTCCCTCAGTAAGCAGGTGCTAGATGTCATTTTGGAGGCAAGGAGGCCTAGTACTAGAAAATCCTATGCTGAAAAGTGGAAAAGATACTGTTCCTGGAGCCAGACTCAGGGGATGGGCACAACGGTGCCCAGCTTACCTCATATTCTTCAGTACTTAACAGAAATGCTCCACAAGGGCCTATCCTTCTCATCAATTAAAATTCATGCCTCTGCCATTTCAGCACATTATAATACTGAGCCATCCCTCTTCTCTCACTCCCTGCTAAAACAGTTCCTTAGAGGGGCCAAACATTTAAGAACCCCCTGGAGGGTCCCCACTCCAGCATGGGACCTTAACTTTGTATTGGAAAAGCTCACCCCCACCCCCACCCCCTTTGGGCCAGCTGCAATAGCAGAGCTGAAATTCCTTTCTTGGAAAACAGCTTTCCTTCTGGCCATCACTTCAGCAAGAAGAGTGTCTGAATTACAGGCCCTCATGGCAGTGGAACCCTTCATTATCTTCCATGCAGACAGGGTTTCCCTCAGGACAAATCCTTCCTTTATGCCCAAGGTGGTGTCTAGTGTGGCCCTAAATCAGTCCATTCATTTGCCTACTTTTTTCCCTAATCCACAAAACAAAGGAGAATGAATACTGCACTCTCTGGACATGCACAGACAACTTAGATTTTATTTGGACAGGACTAAACCTCTCAGAAAATCTGAACAGCTGCTAGTTGGCTTTGCTGCAGGGGCAGAGGGGAAGGCCATTTCAAAGCAAACCATTTCCAAATGGATAGCCTATTGCATTCATTTCTGCTACAAGCATCATGGAAAACCTACCCCACAGGGGATAAGATCACATTCCACCAGGGCTGCATCTACCTTTGCAGCCTTTCTCAGAGGAGTCCCTACCAGGGACATAATCGAAGCTGCTACCTGGGGCTCTGTACATACTTCACCAAGCATTACCACATGCCTATTTTTTCTAAATCCAGAGCTGGTTTTGCCACTGCAGTCTTCCAGGGCTTAATAGCTGGCCCTAATGCTCCTTAACTTCCTCCTCCCTTCCTTAGCTTTGGGAATCAACCCAAATGTGATGACTGCAACAGTGAAACACGAAGAACATAGTACATTTGTGTACACTTTTTGAGTGTATTCACTGTTGCAGTCCTGGTTACCCTCCCTCCAGCCCCCTGACTTCTCTTGGCTCTACCCTTCCTTCTTGTTTGGTATATTTAAGTTTTTCTGGTGTATTTGCTTTTTGATGGAGGTGTACCATAACATACAATTGCTTTCTATTCTGGGGTCACCTGACACCTGGGGCAAGAAAAACTGATGTAATGGCGTCGGCTGCATGTTTTGTACCCCTGACGACCTGACGTCATGGAAGAAGAGACAGCATCCGATGCAAGAATCCGAAGACTCTGGTATTCAGGCTAGCTGAGGGCTACCTGCAGGCAGATAACCCAAATGTGATGACTGCAACAGTGAGTACACTCGAACATCTACATTTATGGTAAGTGTACATGACTGTACTTTTCTGATTCTCCCTGTGGGTGGCTCTCTATCTGAGACTACTGCTGGAATGTGCCAGTGTTTCAGTGAGAGAGCACTGAGTTTTCTCAGTTCCTCAGAAAATGCTGAGTTGTTACAGAAGGATTTTCCAGAACCTACACCCACTCCTCTTGCTCTGTATTCTTTACAGGATGTCTGTGTTACTGCCTACAGTTTTCCTGATAGTCAGCTGCCCCTAAAAAGGCAGATCGAATGTATAAAGTTCCTCAGCCTTTTAAAGTTTTATACACTACTCCCAAACATGACCCAGCAGCTATAGCTTTAGTTGATCACATTGCTGCTAAGCACTTAGTTAATTCCACTCCTAATCTTTCTGATAAATATGGGAACATTATTGATAGCTATGGAAAAAAAGTATATACTTCTGTAGCTTTCAGTTTCAGAATTTTGAATTTTGATGTTCATATGTTAAAGTTTGTTCTGACAAATTGTGAAAGAATGCGGAATGTTTTATATGTAGTTTCTTCTTGTGAGGAAAAATCTGCTGTAAATAACTTTTTTTTTTCTATTGCATAGGTCACTACTCATTGTAGTGTGTGTATGACTTTGTTAATACTTCTTCCAGGACTATGGTCACTGGTCCTGTTTTGAGGAAGTTTGCATGGCTGCATTCTCAGAACCTCTCTAATTATCAAAGTCAGAGCCCCAGGTAAAATAAGCTTACATGGTGGACATCCAGCATCAACAAACTTTACAATAAACACACAAATTCGCTGTCCAAGAAAACAAAAGCCAAGGCCTCAACAATGGAAAAGCACCCTCCTCAGCCTCAACAGGAAAATAAGTCAACTTGTCAAGTCTTCCAAGGGCTGCTTTGATTGAAACTTGGCAAGTACAGCCAAGGATAACCATAAGACCTTTTACAGCTGTGTACGTAACCTAAAAGGTAGGACCCAAACATGTGCAGAACTAGTGGCCAATGGTATCACACACACTGGCCCTACAGAGATAGCAAACCTGCTGGCGGATAGGTTTGGTGAAGATTTCTCTCCCTTATTCCTTCCTAACCTACAACAAACCTTCCACCAGACTCGCCCCTTATATATCTGAAGAGCAGGTCCTCAAAGGCTTGTCCAAGGCAAAAAAAAAATAAAACAGCTGCTATGGGACCATACGGCATCCCTGGCTATATTCTAAATAGGCTAAAACATGAACTAACATCACCACTAAGTACCCTTTTCAATCATAGCCTAACCACGGCTTTTGTTCCTGTAGAATGCAGAGCAGCAACTGTTATTCCCTCCACAAAGGTGGCCTAGCAACAGACCCAGGGAATTACAGACCCATGAGCCTGTCCAGCCTCAGCTTTAAGGCCATGGAACGTATTATTATGGACCTTAGAAATAAAGAAATAAAGGTGACCTCCAAACCCTGGATCCTATCCAATTTGGCTTCATGAAGGGCGGATTCTGCCTGTTAAATCTGGTGGATTTCTTTGAAAATGTGACCAAGGCCATTGACCAGGGCAGATCTGTGCACACAGCATACCTTGACCTGGCAAAGGCTTTTTTTTTTTTTTTCAAAACAGGTTTATTGTTTTAACATACAAGAGAAATATCATAATTTTATACAAGTAATTAAAAATAGATATGATTATAACATTCAACAAAACAACTAAAGTATTTACAAAGACATCCACTACAATCAGATCAATTAATTAAACTAAAATACCATGCTATTGAAATTAGGATTTTTTTAACAAATTTTGTAAATTATCCCATACAATGTAATAAGATGTTTTTCTAGTTGTTCTTGACCTAATTGTGTTTATTTCCATATGGCACACTATATTCATAACATTTTTAAATTCATTGAGCGAAGGAGGTGTATCTGAAATCCAATTGCTGGTTATTATTTTCCTAGCCACTGCTAGAATAGACCATAACAAGGGAAGCTTAACCTTTTAACACTTTGAGGTACAGGTGTGTTGAATAATATAAGAGATTTAGAAATAATGAAATTATCTGTAAAAAGAGCCTGCAAAAATTCATTAATTGACTTCCAGTATTCTTTCAATTTTATACAGTCATAAAACATATGAGCCCAGTCAGCATTAATTTCTACATTACATCTCTTACATAGATTATCTTTATTATTTATTTTATTCATCATCAAAGGTGTATAAAAAGATCTATGTAAAAATTTCCATGTATAAAGTCTCCGGACAATGGAAGACGTAGTTCTATAGGCAGATTCCAATATATATTGTTTATCTTGTTGATTTGGTGGGTCCCCATTAATAGAAATGAAATAATTCCAGTATGTATCTGCACTGTAAAAAGTTTCTTGTCTGATAATTTTATGTATGTATGAAAGTTTATCTTTATCAGAAACTTTATGTTGTAAATTTAATATCAAGTAATCAATCAGTGTTGGAATAGATTCTTTAACTGTTGTAGACATTAGATCTATTTTATCAATGAGATGTTGTCTAAAGGTCTGAACCTCTAACCAGCAAGTTTCTCTTAGATCAAATTCTTGTTTTAAGAAATCTAGATTTTTAACTTTATTATCAGATATCAACTGATACCAGTACTTTAGATCATTATCTATAGCTAAATGAGTTCCTTCAGAAGTAGATGACAAAAGCATACCCTGAGTATACATTATAGGAATATAATAAAATTCCATTCCCTATACTTAGGGTGCATGAATATAAAGTTACGATAGCTAATAATAATATTTAATGGGTAACAAACCACATGTTTAGGTGTAATAGGTGAAGTACAAAATTCCTTTAGTAACCATAACATGGAGTTATTTACAATCATATTTTTATGTGTTAAGGAGATTTTCATGAAGTGCATACTAATTAGCTCCCAATAATCTTTCCATTTTGCGACATATGACTGATCTATTAATAAAGTAATAACTTTTACAATAGAAGAGATAGTATATAAATTAAAGTCTGGAAAAGAAATACCCCCTTGAGACCAGCTATTAGTATGTTTCTTTAATGCAATCCTAGGTCTATTAGGTGCCCATAGGAAATTTAACATTAGTGTATTCAGTTTCTTGATAATTATTTTTGTAGGTGGAAGTATTATTGATTGTATTAAGTATAAAATCTTGGGGAATATTATCATTTTAATAATTGTAAGTCTCTCCTCCATAGTAAAAAACATATTATTCCAGGTACTAAAAAGATTTTGTATATTAAGAAAACGGGTATTATAATTATTATATATAATAGATTTAATATCTTTAGATAGTATTATACCTAAATAAGTTATCTGACCTGAATTGGGTACATATTTAGTAAAATCACTCTGGCAAAGGCTTTTGACACAATCCCACATACAGGCATTACAGATAAAATTAGCAAACTGAATGTAAACCCCTTCATTGTAAGATGGGTTACCAACTGACTCACAAACTGGACACACACTGTCAAAGTGGGTGACTCCACACCAACCAGCAGACCTGTTACCAGTGGGGTGGCACAGGGGTCAGTGCTGGATCTCCTATTGTTTGGTATATACTTCTTAGAAGTTCATGTCAAAACTAGGGGGCTGTGGCTGACCAAGTTTGCAGGCGACTGGAAACTAGGTGCAATCATTGAATTTCCAAATTATGTCAGTATATTCCAGGAGGGTCTCACGCAAACAGACAACTTTTGTATTAGTCATGGTCTCAAACTGAATGCAAAGAAATGCATCATCATTCCCTTCAGCACAAACAATGTCACTTCACACTGTCGCATCAACAACAATATCCTAAGTACCCATGAAGTAGTAAGGGACCTGGGATCATAAGTTGGCTGCTACCTTAACTTCGACCACCAAGTGTCTACTGTAGTAAGTAAAGCTTTCTACATTTCACACTTGATCAATAAAGGCATCACCTCGAGAGCAAAAGAAGTTATAACCCCCTATACTCAGCACTTATCCGGCCCATAATTGAGTGCAGATGACTGCAAATTAGGAGCTATAGTCGAGTCCCCAAATGATGTGGGCATCCTACAGAAGGGCCTCACTGAGACAGATGCCTGGTGTCAAAGCCATGGCCTCAAGCTCAGTGCCAAAAAGTGCATTGTTATCCCCTTTGATAAAAACTCTGTAACCATGAACTACTGTATAGGTGGCAGTCTTCTTAACACCGAATGTGTGATAAGACCTTGGGACCCAGGTAGACAGTAGCCTCTTCTTTGATGATCACATTGCCACAGTAGTCAGGAAATCCTTCCACATGGCACACCTCGTCACAAAAGGGTTCTCATCTAGGAAAAAAGAGGTCATTGTTCCCCTCTACTCGACACTTATTAGGCCCATTATAGAGTACAACGCCCCTTTTGGAATGTACCTCACAAGACATCTGCAGCAGCTGGAAAGGCCACAGAAGTACCTCACAAAGAGAATTACTGGCCTCAAACAAATGACCTACACTGATCGTCTCAAAAATCTCCAGCTTTACTCTGTAGCATATCGCCTACTCTGAGGAGATCTCTGCCTAACATATAAAGCTATGTCAAACCCAGAGTTGTTGGACATGCTACACCTAAAGAAATCCCAATCCCTCCGAGCTACATGCTCTAGGGACGTAAACCTTGTCACCACAATAAACAGGACTTGCTGGAAGGATAGATTCCTGTCCCAGAGACTTCCCATACTGTGGAACAAGCTACCCATCTATGTCAAGCAAAGTTCCTCATTAACACTCTTCAAGAAAAATCTTGATGAGTGGATGGGAAATAGGAAATACACCCCAGGGATTACTTCTGTGGCTCTGTTCGACAGGGGCACAGGAAATTAACTTTCTTGGGTTGGCATAAGCCAGGGAACTTTGTTGGCTAGGCTTACTTAGGCCCTTGGGCCGATAGCCTAGTACCTACCTATGAACAACACCCACTTTGCCATGTACCATACTAAGTACTGAGCCTTACACACACCATCTAATTTTCCTGTCACTATACTCCGTATCATATATACCTCTTAGGGGAGACTTATGGCTGGCCTACAGAGCAATCCATGACTCAAAAGTAATGAACTTGCTCCATATCTGTAAATCAAATGGGACTAGGGCTACCCATTCCAGGGGCCTAAATATGGCCTGTGACTTAAATAGGACATGCTGGAGGGACAGATTTATCTCCCAGCGACTACCACGTTTTTGGAACAGGCTACCAATTCATGTGAAACAGAGCACCTGTTTGACACTGTTCAAGAGGAACCTGGACGAGTGGATGGGGAGCAGTAAATTCTTACCAGGGATAGAGCCCGCAACCCTGCTGGACATGGGCAGTCATCACTAAATGCAGTCTTGGATATTGTCTAGCATTTCTATGGTATTACATTGGGATGAAACTGCTAGGCTTAAAATGACCTCAGGGTTGATAGCCCAGTAATCTCCTGTGATCCAGTGATCCTATGTTAAAAACAAGATTTTAAATTCTTCCTTGGATAGAGATTTAGCATCTGGCCCTTAAACTGCAGAGGTAATCAAAAAGTGTGATGAAAGGGCAAGCTGATGCAGGGAATCTCTAAGATTTTTTAGCTCTTTTCCAAATTTCTCCTCATCCAGTTTTGGCAAAGTACAGAATAAACTGCCTCAGCAGAATTCAGGTAAACAGATGTTTAAGAAGAAATGACAAAGATGTTCAGAAAACACTTCTTGAACTCCCCAAAACTAAGGACAGTCCAACAAGTCTGAGTGACTGTTCAAGAGACCTTGTGAGCCCCTCCCACCCTGGACCATTTTTCTTCTAGACAGTCTGAATCTCCATTTTTCTCTTTGGCACTAGATTGTTTGAGACTAATGGGATTAGTCATTCATCAGGGTTACAGATGGCAGTGGGAGGAAATTCCTCCTTTCCAGCAGGTTATTCCTCATCCTCCAGATTAGAATATTTTATCACCACCTGTTCTTTATCACATGTTGTCCCAAGGAGTGATGGAACCATTTCCTCCTTCCCAGGTGGGGAAGGGTTTTTATTCAGGGGTGCTCCTAGTGCTAAAGAAAGAAAATGCTTGGAGAGCAGTTCTGGGTCTTTTTTTTCCAAACCCCTTTATGGTAGTGCCCAAATTCAAAATGATGTCACTTCACAACCTGTTTTCTCTTTATCTTGTTTCAAGTTTCCTAGTAACGCTAGACTTAAAAGATGCTTATCACATCCCAATTCATCCAGATTTCAGGTATTTTTAAGGTTTTGTGTGTCTGGATCACATTATCAGATGTCCTTCAAGGATGCATCTGCAGTCCTAACATATGGGTTGTCCTGCCTCAGGCAGCCCTTCGGTCGGCCGGATTCCAAAGTCTGGGTCTGGCCTCGGCTGATGTCGCACTTCACCCGACGTCATAGCTGCAGTCAATTGGGTATAAAGGCATCAGCCGACGCCATTTTCCTCAGTCTTTCTTGCCGCGTGGTGCCCGAAGCAGAAGCTGTTCGCAAGTGCCGGTCGGTCAGATCCAGAGATTACTACTACCGAAGACTTCTAAAAAGCTGAGTACCCCGTTGGGGACTCTTTCCTGCCTCAGCCGATGTCAGAAAAAGTAAATAACTGTTTAACTTGTGGGAAACAAATACCTCATAAGGATTTCCACTCTTACAGCCTTGCCTGCTAAAACCCCCTCACACAGACCTTCCTCTAGTTCCCAAATGCTCAGCCTGGCTGAGGATCTCATTTCTTTGATCAGGGGATCCCAACATCACCCTGACAGGGCCTCTCAACCCCCTCCAGAGAAGAGGCCTAGAGCAGAGCCCCCCGATCCAGTTTCTACAGACTATTCCTCGGATGATTCAGAAAACTCAGAACCTCCCGAAGGCCCATATTCTCCTTATGAGGATTCTGATGCAGAAGACTCCATTCCTTCTGCCTCTCCTCCGGAGGAATTTTCTTTTGGGGAAACCTTACATGCTATGAGAGAGCATTTTCAATGGCAGGGCCAGGATTTTTCAGATTCAAGGAAAAGGCTAAGGACCTTTTTACATTTACCACAGCATAGGCCTTTAGCCATTCCTCCAGTACTAACAGTTTTTGATGATGCATATAATGATGCTTGTACTGCCCCTGACTCTCTTCCCCCGGCCCCTGCCAAGCCCGATAGATATTACAGGGTCCCGGACACTCACTTTCATTTGTATAAGGCTCCTATTGCAGATCCTGAAACCATTTCACAGGGCCCCAAAGCTGTAGCAGCTGCCTCTGCCAGAAACCCTCCCTCTGAAAGAGAATCTAGAGCATTAGAGAGATGGGGTAAAAAAGTGTATACTTCTGCTACTCTTTCGGCTAGGGCCTTAAACTGTCAATTCCACATGATACAGTATCAGGAATTTTTGTTAGACCAGCTAAATAAAAAACTGTCCTCTCCTGAACCTGTAGACCGTAAGTCCCTTCAGGATTTGGTACATAACACTCAACAGGTCAGTAATCATTCCTTAAAATGCGGCTGTGATGCACTGGAGGCTTCCTTTAGATCAGCTATGACTGGAACAGTGATTAGAAGGCATGCATGGTTAAAAGAACAATCCTTACCAGACCATGTAAAGTCAAAACTCCTAGATGCTCCCATGGAGAAACAAAGTTTGTTTGGTTCCCCTGCACAACAAGTGCTAAAGAAGGTGGAAGAAAAAGCAAAATCTGTCCAAACAGTCAAGGATTTCTTACAGATCCAGCCTCCAAGGTTTAGTAGAAGTTGGCCTTCGAAAAATTGGTCCTTTCCAGACACCTCCAGAGCACAGAGAGGCAGAAATAGGCGCCCAAGAGGCAGAGGTCAATCCAGAGGTGCCTACAGGGGACGTCAGTGGCAGCCTAACAGCCAGAGAAGTACTGCCACAGATCCAGCTACGACCACTTCCACAGGACAGACACAATGACTTGGCTCTGATACCGCCTACCAGGGAACAACTGGAAGCACCCTTAGGCGGAAAGCTAGCCTTATTTTCCATAAACTGGCATTACATTACAGGAGACAAATGGATATTACAGACCATAGACAAGGGCTACAGGTTTCACTTCCACACTCTACCAAAAAAGAGAGGAATGCCAAACCTACCACCAAACCAAAAAACAAACGCTCTAGAACAAGTCAACCACCTACTAAGGATGAGAGCTATAGAAAAGGTACCTCCCATGGAACAAGGGCAAGGATTTTACTCCAGACTTTTCCTGGTACCAAGAAAGGAAAACCAATGGAGACCTATTCTCGACCTGTCCGCTCTGAACACATATCTCATTGTTCCAAAATTCAAAATGCTGACCCTACAGCAACTTCTTCCCATGCTGGGCAAGGAGTCTTGGCTGGTGACTCTAGATCTCAAGGAGGCATACCTGCACGTCCCTATACGACCAGATTGCAGAAGATACCTCGGATTTCTTGCAGGATCAGAGCATTATCAATTCTCAGCATTGCCCTTTGGCTTATCTACTGCACCCAGAGTATTCACGAAATGCCTGGCATCAGTAATTGCTCATTGCAGGCTTCAGGGAATTCAGATTTACCCATACCTGGACGACTGCCTAATACAAGCGGACAACAAGACCAAATTAACAAAAGATTTGGAAAAGGTTATACAACTACTACAAGCCCTGGGATACACAGTCAACATGAAAAAGTCAAGGCTGGTTCCATCCCAAAGGATAACATTCTTGGGTGCAGAACTGGACACATCAAATCAGATGGCATTTCTCACAGCAGAAAAGCAAAAGCAACTACCACTCTATTTCATGGCATTAACAACACAGAACCAGCTTACAGCAAGGAAAGTCCTGCAAGCCCTGGGTTACATGGCATCCTGCATAATATTGATACCACATGCCAGGCTGCATATGAGGAAGTTGCAATGGTACCTAAGGAATGTATGGTCTCAACACAAGCACAGTCTAGAAGCCCAGATTCCAATACTCCCATGCCTGAAACAAGAATTCCAGTGGTGGGCTCAGGCTTGTCAGATGAACAGAGGACTGCCTTTCCACAAACCTCACCCAAGCCAAACTATCACCACGGACGCCTCAGACCTAGGCTGGGGGGCACACATGGTGGACAAGTGTATACAAGGCCTATGGACACAAGACCAGCTGAACCTTCACATAAATCTAAAAGAGATGCTGGCAGTGAAACAGGCTCTACAGACATTCAGACCTTTTCTTCAACAGGGTCATTTGCTGATAAGGACGGACAACACCACAGTCATGTGGTACATCAACAAACAGGGAGGAACACACTCATATCCTCTATGCCGGATGGCAATGGATCTGTGGAATGTGGCCCTGAACCTCAACATTCAACTCCAGGCAATATTTGTGCCAGGAAAAGAAAATATACTAGCAGACACCTTAAGCAGAACTACCACGGATGCCCACGAATGGATGCTGCATCCAGACATCTTCAAAACCATTACAAAGAAATGTGGACTACCAGAAATAGACCTGTTCGCATCCCCACACAACCACCAATTGAGGAAATTCTGCACAAGGATATACCACCCTCTTGCTTGGAAGGTGGACTCCCTATCCTTCAGTTGGGAAAACCTGACAGCGTATGCATTCCCACCTCTTCCTTTGATGCACAAAGTGCTACTGAAGATCAAAGAAGATCACCCAAGGATCATCCTGATAGCTCCAGACTGGCCGAGGCAGCATTGGTACCCGCTACTGAGGAGTATGTCTCGGACACATGCATGGCCTCTACCACTAGTTCCTTTACTGCTAACACAGAACAACTTCAAGATCCTACATCCAAACTTGAGCACACTGCAGCTGGCTGCCTGGAACATTACATAAAGCAAAATAACCCAGATTTATCTCAGAGGGTTAAGGACATTATCCTGGAGGCTCGCAGACCCTCCACAAGGAAGACTTATTCAGCCAAATGGAAAATATATCGCATTTGGAGTGCAGCAAAAGGAGAGAATGTATCATTACCAAACTTAGCTAACATCCTGGAATACTTAGCAGAACATTTCCACAATGGCCTGTCTTACTCCTCCATCAAGATTCATGCATCAGCAATTTCAGCAGCATACAACATGGATCCTCCAGTCTTCTCTCATCCTCTACTCAAGCAGTTTCTGAGAGGAATTAAAAATGTAAAGCCTCCAAGGAAGCCACCTTTGCCTACATGGGACCTTAACTTTGTGCTGGAAAAGTTAACACTCCCCCCATTCGAGCCAGCAGCAATAGCAGAATTACAGTTCTTATCTTGGAAAACTGCTTTCCTGCTTGCAATCACTTCAGCAAGAAGGGTTTCAGAATTACAGGCATTAATGGCAGTACAGCCCTTCCTTATCTTCCATCAGGATAGAGTGTCCTTGAGAACCAACCCTACTTTTATGCCAAAAGTGGTCTCCAGGGTATCATTGAACCAAGCAATCCACTTGCCAGCATTCTTCCCCAACCCACAGAACAGGGGGGAAAGATTACTACATACCTTGGATGTGCACAGGCAATTGCGCTACTATCTGGACAGAACCAAGACCAACAGAAAAACTGACCAGCTTCTGGTAGCATATGCAACAGGAATGGAAGGAAAGGCAATTTCAAAACAGACAATCTCAAAATGGATAGGAAATTGCATTAGATTTTGTTACTCTTTTCATGGAAAGGCAACTCCGGAAAACATCAGACCTCACTCCACAAGGGCTACAGCTACTACTACAGCTTTCCTACGAGGAGTGGCTACCAAAGACATTTTAGAAGCTGCTACTTGGACCTCCGTGCATACATTTGCCAAGCATTATAATCTACCTTTATACTCCAGATCCCGAGCAGGTTTTGCAACTGCTGTTTTGCAAGGGCTCTTAACTACACCATAATCACCTTAGTGCCTCCTCCCCCAGTTTGGCTATGGTATTCTACCCATATGTTAGGACTGCAGATGCATCCTTGAAGGACATAGTACAGTTTTGTACCTACCATAAATGTAGATGTCCGAGAGGTATGCATCTGCAGTCAGGATTACCCACCCTCCTTCCCCTCTGTGGTACTCCTAGGGTATTTGCCCATCTTGTAGCTAGCTGGGGGAATCTATTATGGTGTATTTGTTTGTATATATGTACATACATGTTTATATTGTTTGCTCTCTACTATTTGGAATCTTTTGCATTTATCCAAATTTAGCCTTCCTAGAGGGCACCTGGCATCTGGGGCAAGAAACACTGAGGAAAATGGCGTCGGCCGATGCCTTTATACCCAATTGACTGCAGCTATGACGTCGGGTGAAGTGCGACATCAGCCGAGGCCAGACCCAGACTTTGGAATCCAGCCGACCGAAGGGCTGCCTGAGGCAGGACAACCCATATGTTAGGACTGCAGATGCATACCTCTCGGACATCTACATTTATGGTAGGTACAAAACTGTACTTTCTCTCCCTTACCCTTTGGACTATCCACTCTACAAGAGTGTTCACAAAGTGTCTAACTCCAGTTATAGCTCATTGCAGGCTACATGGTATCCACATTTTTCCATATTTAAATGACTTGCCTGTTGTTTGAGTCTTCTTCAGTGTGTCAGGAATCTCTCTGTCTTGGGTGAGAGATCTCTTACACAAGATAGGATTCCAAGAGAACATTCAAAAGCCTTTCTTGACTCCTTCACCAGGGCTTGTGTTCCTGGGATGTTAGCTAGACATCCCAGTTCAAAAAACTTTTCTTCCACAGGAGAAAAATACATCTTTATTTAGATCTATTTCTGAGATTTTCCATTCAGACTTCTGTCACTGCGAGGGGGAATACCTTAGGATGTTGGGTCTGATGACAGCTATGATCCTCTTGATACCCCTGGCAAGACCATGTGAGGAAGATACACTGATATCTGAATTTTCTTTGGTTCCAGCATCAACACCATTTATCTTTTCAAATCCCAGTGCTAGGGTTTGTCAGAAGAGAAATTTTTTGGTGAAGACAACTGTGACATTCCCACTCTGGGACAGTAATCAAGGAGCCTGAATCCTCACCACTGACACTGGAGAGGGATGTTCACTAGGAATATAAATTGGTACACTCCATATTTCCAGATGCAGATCTCTCTGCATCATGCACAGTTTCCCTTAAGAGTACACAGTTACCACAGTCAGCCCAGGGTCTGGATTCCTTTATATCTGTTTCCCTCCAAGGCTGTAGTATGGCTCCCCACTAGCACAGCTGTAGGGTTAAGTCCCCATATGAGTGTCCAAGCCAAGTCCTCCAGCACCCTGTTTGTGAAACCAGTGCTTTGTGTCCCTGCTCCAAGTAGCTGACATACACATACACTGAGATTTGATTTTCACACACACACACACACACACACACACACACACACACACACACACACACACACACACCTGGGAAAGCCTGGCACAGATTTACCCACTGTACTCCCTTCTACCCAGACTATAAGGTAGTTAGTTATCACTGCCACCAGACACTACAAAGCCAGCTACAGCTACCTAAGGCTCTTGCAAAGGTACCCAATTAAACTGATTGAAATTAGTATTAATAGAAGTGGTAATGCTGACCAAACAGCCAGGCTTCAAGAGTGGCCACAGTGTCGCTAACAGATATAAGTATTTATTTATTTATTTTATTTTATTATTGCTTGGTTTTAGAACTGCTGATTTTAATGTTGCTATTAATGAATAGGGTATGTTTTATAGCTGATATCCTACATGTGGATGATAGTCCTACCGAGCCTGGAAACAGTGTCCTGCTACAGTATTAATTTGCTGAACTGCTGGTTTAAATGTAATGTCTATTGCTGCTACTCCTAAGGGAATATTTACTTGCTTGCTATGTGTTTATGCTATCTGCTCTGACATGCTACAGTACTAATTTGCTGAACTACTGGTTTAAATGTAACATCTATTGCTGCTACTCCTGTGACATGCTACAGTACTAATTTGCTGAACTGCTGGTTTAAATGTAACATCTATTGCTGCTACTCCTAAGGGAATATTTACTTGCTTGCTATTTATGCTATGTGTTTATGTTATCTACTGTGAAGTAGTACCAGTCTTACCTTAACAAATGCTAACTCTTTTTTTTTCCCCCACACCACTTTGTCTCTTCTCCCTCCTGTCAGTTCCATACTCTTCCTGTGCTATTTCCTGCACTAGTCTCTTGAAACCAACTTGCCTTGTGGAAAGAATCCTATCAGAATCACTGCAGTGGCATCTAACAGCCTAATTTCCCTGCATCCTGTTTCAAGAAAATAAGAAAGTATGTTATTGGTCTCCATATCCTGCTAGTAACATTGTAAACCATTGTAAACCATTGTACTAAACCCTTTAAGGGATCTAATGTAGGCTTTAGGCCAGGACAGCCAGCAGTCTCTACCTCCCTCTCTTGCATTACTATCACCCGCCTCCTAACCTACACAGCAACCCCTATTACTTGCAGTCACCCCCTCCCAGTTCTACAACTAGCTAACTCCCTCTCTAACTCACCTGCAATAGCGGACCCGGCCACTAGGTGGCACCCTTACCCAGCATTCACCTCTTGATTTACCTTCTGCTCTCTTGTTTCCTTAACTAACATTTGGACCTCCCAGACCTTACCTTTATACTCTCTCCTTACCCTTTACTACTACTGTCTGCAACCACCTTCTCCATCTCAGACTCCTTGCTTATCTCTGCTCTTACCTACTCCTCACTACCAATCTTATCCTTAGTATCCAGCTCTACTGATTGTTTCTTGTCAAGCCATTTTACTACCTGCTTCTACCCGCTCCGTTCACTCCGCTCGCCTCCCTACCCCCAATTCCCACCCACCCCCAGGGGTCCTAACCTTATAGCTACCTGGACACGCCCCCTACTCTGATCTTCCAATCCTTCTCCTCCCCACTCTAACTTCCTCCCACCCCCACACACACCCTTTCACAGCCATACACTCACACTAATTCTATCTATTTCTCCCTCTAATTTCTTCCACTTACACCTCCTTATTTTACTCCTTTATACACTACAATTACCTCTTATATCGTACTCCTTTCTCTGTTTTACTCCTATCCTCTCTTTTCTTTCCTAAGTTGTTCTATACTTTTACTCAGCAATAGAATACACCTTTCTACTTCATCCTCTCATACTTCTCTCACATTTCTCTAATACTCCTACTTCTACTATGGCTCTATACCTGCCAACCCAGATTTTACTCTCAAGTCTACTTTTTTCTACCATATGCTCAATTTACCTCCTATCCCTCTATGAGAAACCATTGTATGTCCAACCTTTCAATCCACATAAACACACTACATTTCTCAATCCTGTTAATTCATATCCATATACTTCTTCTACCCCTAACTATCAACTACCTAAATTCCACCGACTTTCACATCTCAAATATGTCTTGCCTTCTGATAACAAAACTAAATTACTAACCTTTCTAAAATGTAACCTCACTATGAAACCTATTAATCTTACCCTTCAAGCTGGAGATATCCACCCTAACCCTGGTCCAACTTTCCCTTCTACCCTAATGTCCATACCCAAACTCAATAACACCTTCCTAATAGGACATCTTAATACCCAAAGCATAAACAACAAAATACCCTACCTGCATTCCCTCCTTCACATACATTCATTTGACATTCTCTGCCTCTCTGAGACCTGGCTAAAGTCCTCCACTAAAGACACTGAGATTACTCCCCAAGGCTACAGTATGGTAAGACTTGACCATCCCAACCGCAAAGGTGGTGGAGTTGCAATTCTTTTTAAAAATCATCTAAATATTACTACCCTTCCTGCCTCTCCAACTCAAGATAGCAAGGTAGAATCCATCATTGCAAAACTCCAATTAAATTCCAAAAAATCCCTTTACATTATATGTATGTACCTACCACCTGGTAATAATATACCAATCCTCGAAAATTACCTTAGCTGGGTATCTGCCACATATCCCCAAGAAACCATTATACTAGGTGACCTGAACATAGACTGGAATAGCATTAATACTGATAATCCTTCTTCTCATATCAACCTCCATGGTTTTACCCAAACCATTACTTCAACTACTAGGCTCAACAAACATAGTAACAGAGAAAGCATTTTAGACTGGATTCTCATAAACAAAGTCAAAGATAGTTACAAAGTAGGAACCTTGCCAGATGATGTTAGCGATCACTCCTTAACATTCATAACAAAGGAAAAGGCTGATTGTGTAAACCCCTGCACTATAAGAAACATACGCACCATCAAACATTTTAATCCAGAACTGTTTCAGTCTGAACTTAGTGCATGTAACTAGAACCCCTTAAAAACACTTCCTCTTGAAAATGCAGTACTATACTTTAACTGTACTTTTTTATCCATTCTTGACATACATGCTCCTGAACGTATCATTAGAATTAAATCAAATGCAGCCCCCTGGCTCTCCCATGAAACCAAAAAACTTATTCTCAATAGAAATAAAGTCTGGGCCACATGGAGATCCCACAGAAATAACCCTGATCTTCTACACTTCCGCCAGCTTAGAAATCTAACCAAAAAGGCAATAATAGCTGACAAAATAAAATTCTACTTCAATCTACAACAAACTCACCTTAATAATTCTAAACTTTTCTGGTCTTCAGTCAATAGACCTCCTCTCCCCAGGAAGTTCTAAAACACCTTCCCCACTTAACGCCGATCCTGATACCCCTCAACAAACTGCAGATGCTTTCAACACATTCTTCACTGAAACCATACAAGCTCTTGCTAAACAATTGAATGCTAACAACTCACACCCACCATGTAACCTTACAAACTCTTCCTTTAATTTCTCTCTACATCCTATCTCTACATCTTACATATACAGACTCCTTCTCAAACTAAAACCTTGTACCCCATCTGCTGACAAGCTACCTTCACTCTTCCTACAAAAAGCTGCCAAGGTTATCGCATATCCTATTTCTATTCTCATAAATAGGACAATCAAAGAAGGAATCATCCCAGATATATGGAAGGTCTCTCACATTATCCCACTCCATAAAGGTGGTAACTACATAGACTACTCCAACTATAGACCTATTGCTCTCCTCTCTCCTCTGGCCAAAATATGGAGAAATATATCCACCATCAGCTTGTACAACACCTCTCTCTCCACAACATCATAGCTAACTGTCAACATAGCTTCAGACCATATCATAGTACTACTACTACTGCCCTCCTTTCCTTTGTAGACACTATTAATCTGAACCGTAACAACAACCTTCTCTCTTCTGCCATCTTCATTGACCTCTCCAAAGCATTCGATATGGTTAACCACTCTTTATTAATCAATACTCTTGAATCCCTATCTTTTGATATCCCTGCCATTAGATGGTTTAATTCTTATCTCACAAACAGAAAACAAAGCAGTTCTCTGGAATAACCACATTTCTTCTCTTTTGCCTGTTTCTATCGGAGTTCCTCAAGGCTCTATTCTTGGCCCACTTCTCTTTTCCCTCTTCATTAATGATCTCCAAACAATAATCCCTCAAGCTACCTGCATTCAATATGCCGATGATTCTACACTCATCTGCTCAGCATCTTCCACCTCAGAACTTATATCTCATACTCAAAAAATCTTTAATACCGTCAAAACATGGTTCTCTAGTCGATTCCTCTTATTAAATGCTAAAAAAATTAAACTTCTCCTCTTTACCCCCACTTCCAGGACCCCCCCCCCTTAAACTTCACCATCTCCTCTAACAATGCCACTGTCATCTCTCCTGACTCTTCCACTAAACTGTTAGGTATTACAATTGATAATAATCTCTCTTTCAACCAACACATTAACAACTCCATAAAACTTGTCAATAAGAAAATAGGATCCTTATATCGTATTAGACCATTTCTAACACCTTCCTCTAGAACTAGGATTGCTCACTCCCATCTTCTTTCTACTCTTCTCTATGCTTCTCCCATCTTTACCAACCTCAAGAAAAACAACCTTACCAAATTGGCTACCTGCTACAATAACATTGCTCGCTTCGCTACAGGTAACCCCTACAGAACACATCACTGTCTCAACCTGAAACCACTAGGCTGGCTAGAGTTTCAAAACTATCTTGTAATCCAACAACTCACTATTGCCATAAAATTCTGTACCAACCAAAGAACACCCCTATACTCTTTCAACTCATAATCCCCTACAACAATCTTAACTCTCTCCGCTCCTCTAGTAAACTATTGGCTAGTTCTATAAAATCAAATAACACTGCTGGTGACTCCCTTTTTACCAATTCGGTAGGTACAAAATGGAATTTATTACCTAGCAACATAACAAAGATTACATCATTGCCTCTTTTCAAACTAAACATTAAACTGCACTTCCAAAACCACTGGCTGTGCTCCTGTAGTAAACCTGATTAACTTTCCACTACTTATACTCTACTTGATAACTACCTCCTACTTCTTGCTGACTCCATCCTCTACATGGCTTTCTTCTTCTACTCCCACTTGTCTTCCTAATTACTTCTTTGCTTGTTGTCTGTCTTACTTGCCCTCCTTTCCATAACTAATCCCTTCCAATTTCCCTTATTCTTAGCTCTCCTTTCTCTTACTCCCTACCTGTATCGTTATCATACAAAGTATTTTTATCTTTATATAATGTTTTTTGGACTATAACTGTGTGTGGTAGTAATTATTTCATTTAGTATTTTATGTTTGTATAAGGTTTTTTTGGACTGCAACTGTGTGAGTTAGTAACTAACTCACTTAGCAATAATAGGGAACTGTAGAGTTGTTAGTTTTTGTCTTTTACAAACTTTCTTTGAAACACAATGATGTTTTTCTTTATTGTATTCTCTGTGGAGCTTTTCTCCCCGGGCCTCTACTGAAAATGGAATTATCTCTAGCTAGATTAGCCCGGTCAACAAATGTAAAATAAAAAATAAAAATAAAATATAAGTACTCTAAAAGGTTAAAATATTCTCTAAAGGACCAGCCACAATGAAAAGTTTAAATATATTTAATAATAAATAATAAAAGAACATGAAAATACTAAGTATCTATTTACAATAAACACCAGAGTTTCTGTTATAAATAACACGGCTGGAAAGATTCACACAGTTGCTGAAAAACAATGCTTAACTATTCTCACTATATTTTCCTGACTGAAATATCTCTTCTGTCAGTGCAATGCATGTAAATTCATAAATTAACCATAATGCAATACTGTAAGGTCCATAGTGCAATACTCTAATGATCACAGTGTAATACTCAATGTCTCTTTTCTGTGCAAGGATCAATGCAATGTCTTAACCAAGTACCTGTGCAATACTAAAGTATCATGCAAGTAAGTGTTCAGTTCAAAAAGTGTTAAAATGTGTTTCTGATTATGTGCAATATTAGTATGTCTACCTGTATGTCTGCGATGTAATAGCCAGGTGTAACATGTGTAAATGTCTGTGAAAATACTCTATATGTTGTCTGCACATTGAGTATGGAGATACGGGATTTTGTTCAGTTTTTGTACTTGTGTGATTTCTGAATGACAATAAAGTTTACTTTGACTTTGATTTTAATAGAGGAAGGCAAGAAAGAAGTAGGTGTAGGATCCTGCTATGTCATGTTCCAAGAAACTGACTGCCCTGAGACTTCCGTCTCATCTAATATTAAAACATAATTTCTGTACAGAATAACATCACATACATCTGGTCATCTGACTTCTGTTTTCCATGCACCCCCCCATTTCTAGAAACAGCCAGGATTTAGCACCTACATGTCAATAATACACACACAAGAGCATTGCTCAGATCTGGTGCAGCTTCTGGAAGTCATAAAACAATTATAAACTTCTACTCCTCCTGCAGAGACTGACAAACCATGCTTCTTACCAACATTGCATCTCTGGTTTCTTTCAAAACTGTGAGATCCCATCTTCCTCTATACACATACATACACACACACACACACACACACATATATATATATATATATATATATATATATATATATATATATATATATATATATATATATTTAATTCACTTTCAATACAGTCAGGAGCCACTGTTGGTACATGTTTAACACACTCAACTTTACAAATCTATTTTCATCACAAGCATCTGTACAAATCAGTTTGATATTCAAATAACATATAAATCTTTACAAAATTCCAGCTAGCTATGTTGGCATATGTTACACATCCACTGCCCTACTTCTCCAGGCATAGTTGTCAATACTTCACATATATCCTTAATTCCAGGTCTTCCCTTCTACTTCCCTGCTCCAAAGCAGTCAGTCACCACAGAAGCTTCAGACTTTGCTTAAGGAGCAGTTTCAAGAGGAATAAAAGTGTAACGGATGTGGGACACCAAGGACAGATGCAAGCACATATAAGTATCAAGAAGATGCTTGCCTTGATCAAGGCAGTGAACTCAGTGAACCATCTTTAGTGCTTGGGACCTGTTCAAGTCGTTACAAACAATACCACAGTCATGTGGTATGTCAACAAGCAAGGGAGAACCAAATCATGCCCCCTTTGCTGACTAGCCGTGGTAGCATGGTATATAGCTTCACAGCTCACTCTGCAGGCATCCTATATCCATCAGAGCAAAACTGTGTGTCAGACAGTCTGAGCAGGACTAGAGAAGACCCTCATGAATGGAAACTAGATCAGCGGTCTTCAAAAAGTTGATCCAGTGTTTTTAATTAGCTTATTTTCTAATTAATTAGGAGCTAAGTTTTGCTAATTAATTAGAATTAGCAAACAAAACTGATTAGGCTAATGA
The DNA here is from genome assembly GCF_019279795.1 of Protopterus annectens. Lineage (NCBI taxonomy): Eukaryota > Metazoa > Chordata > Ceratodontiformes > Protopteridae > Protopterus > Protopterus annectens. Next base: position 1,104,137,632 of record NC_056731.1, read on the forward strand.
GATTTTTAATTAGCAACTTACTGCCGACTGTCTTAACTTGTCGATCCAAGTGTTCAACTTGAAAACAATGTAGTCAATGTCAAATCATAAAAGTTAAACAGAATCTGTAAGTGCATGTTTAGCTGATTAATCAACTGCACAAGAAAACATATTTAAAACATAAAATAGTAAAATCATCAAATAGTATTGATCATCAGTTGGTTTATATGATTGACTTAGTACTTGCGTCTCAGTCAGTAATGCATGTTGTGCTGCATTGCTGTCACCTGGATCTGTTGTCCGCCTCAGTTTGAATTGTGGATCCACAGCTGTGGAGATAACAGATAATCACATCCGTTGCTCAATGATGCCAAGAGACCAGACTTGACTGGTGTACAATGCTGTAGTTCAATCTTCTCTGTGCTTCTTCAAGCCAACTGTTTTTGATGGAGTCTGACTACTCATCACAACAACTTCAGATTGCAGGCAAACAGTAGCCACTTCAAATGGACTCAAGAACTGCTCCTTTCTTGTAGTACAGCAAAGTCATTTGGTGTGAGAGTAATTCTGGATGGCAGAATATCACAAACTCACTGAAGGGGTCCTTCATGTTCTTTTTCAATCTCAACAATTGCCAAAATCATTGAAAGTTTACTGTTCCATCGTGTACTGTTCGAGGATGGAATTTGGATCGATGCTTCTGCCTCCAACACCTCCATAGCTCGGCATGACGTATGAAGAGCTAACACAAAACTATCACATTTGGCCAAGACATTGTTTATCTTTGGTGAGGCTTCAGCAAGTCTGGAGTGAACTACCAAATGCAAAGTGTGCCATGCATGCATAGTGCATAGGTACTGGACTGCTACCCTCTGCTTCGGGTTGTTCACAATCAACTGGAAAATGTTCCACCTCTTCTCCTTCATCTTTGTCACCTTTCTCCACTTCATCTGTATCTATCACATCAACAGGCTTCAGGAATGCCTTCACCATGTTGACGGCATTATCTGTGACTATTCCAACAACTGTCATCTGACTTGTGTGAATTGTTTCATAACAGATTGTTAAATTACAGAAATGTTTTCTACCGTATGTGAGCCCGTAAACCTCTTTATGCTCACCAGTCAGGTTTCCCATCTTCTGGTTGTGTATAAATGACAGGCTTACTCCAAAGCAGCCATGCATACACCAACTGGACCATATATCAGCTTGCGCACAGCTATACTGAGAATCGTCCCTCATCTTCTCAGTTGTTTTTATCACTTGTCTGCTCTGATCATGAACTTGCATGGTAAACTTTGCTCTGGTTGGAATAGGATACAACAGTTTTACAACACTCATTAGAAAATGAAATCCTTCTTTTTTGACCAGATTCAAAGGAAGCATATATACCACAACAAATTTGATGACAGCATAATTGACTCTGTCGCTTGAAATGCTTTGTGATGACAGACGAAAATATTTAGTCAGAGAACAAATACCATCCAGATCCTGTTGTGCATTCTTCCTTTTCATGTTTCTTTCTGCTTCATAAGTGCTATATTTGCCAGGATTATACAGCTTTGAGTGACTTACAAAATTAGAAGTCACCCTTGTTTGCTTCCAATCGCTGGTAATTCTTTTCTTGCAGGCCTTACATGCTCCAGAAATTCACATTATATTATCTTCTGTAACATTTAGTTTAAAATTATTGAAAAAAGTTGCAACATTATCTGGTATTTTTTGAACAAAGTCTGCCATGTTTACAATCAAACTAAACAGTAAACAGGAACTGGAAGACAGAAGTTAAGTGCGGTGTAGATAACTAAGTCAAGTGTGATTCGGAACAGAAACTGGAATGGGTTGCTGCTACGGTAATACAGTAAGGTAATATAATGTTAGATTACTACATTTCAATCACTGGCAAATACATAACAAACTTGTTATGCAGTTTTATGTTGATTGTAAAATATATCCAACTAAGCTTCTAATTAAGACATTTTAATAAGAATTTGTTCAAAACACCTAATTAATTAGAATTAGATATTTATTCTAATTAATTAGATATTTATTCTAATTAATCTGGAGCATTTCTCCCCGGGCCTCCGCTGAAAACAGGCTCTGTGGAACCTAGTCGGACTTTCCCGGTCAACAAATGATAAATAAATAAAAAATAAAATAAAAAAATTTGAATTAGAATTACTGCATTTTCTAATTAATTAATTATAATTATCTAATTAATTAGACAAGACTGATTTGATCCGTCTTGTGGGACGTTTCTCAGGTGTATACCTCTTTGCCTCCTCTATGAACAATCAGGTGGCAAGATTCTGTCCCAGGACTCCATGCAAGAAGGCCTGGAAGACAGATGCCTTTTCTTTTCCTTGGACAAGGATGTTCATGTATGCTTTTCCACCTTTCCACTAATATTCAGGGTACTTCTGAAGATTCAGAAGAAATCCCCCAAGATCACTGTGGTGACTCCCTTCTGGCCCAGGCAACCGTGGTTCTCTCTTCTTTTGGAAATTGCCAGGACTATTTACTACAAGCTTCCTCATATACTGGATCTACTCATTCCAGAATAGGGGTGTTTGATACATTCTGATATCAATCATTTTCAATTGGACTGCCTGGAGGATAGGGTCTTAACTCCTTTTAGGCACCTGTTTAGTAAGGATGTGCACCAGGTACTAATGGAGGCAAGAAAGGCTGCTACCAGAAAATCATACATTAGCAAATAGAAAAGGTTTTCTAGTTGGTGCCAACAACATAACCAGCACCCATTCAGATGTAGTTGTTCTCTGGTTTTACAATATTTGTGTGAGATAATATCCTATGGCCTTTCGTATTCCTCTCTCTCAATGTTAATTTTTCAGCAATTTCATCATGTCTGCCCATGGATCCTCCTTTTTCAATGCAGTCTCATGTCAAAATGTTCTTGAAAGGGGGTTTGCATAAGAGGCCTTAAAGAAAACTGGGGCCCCTCCTTGGGATCTTAATTATGTGTTACAGAAGCTAACACTTGGTCCATTTGAACCAGTTAATCTGTCTGACTTGAGGTTCTTAACATAAAATAGGTTTACTGATTGCTCTGATCCCTGCAAGAAGGGTATCTGAGTTGCAAGCTCTTATGGTGAGTTTAACCCTATCTTATTTTCCATAAGAACAGGGTTTCTATGAGAACTAATCTTTTTATGCCTGTAGTGGTATCCAGGTTTACTTTAAGCCAAACTCTCAGTTTCCTCATTTTCTTTCCTGAACCTAAAAAGAGGCAGAAAGGATACTCCGTACCTTGGATGGCCACAGACCACTCTGATACTATCTTGACAGAACTAAATCTTTCAGATATTCTAAAAAGTTGTTCATTTCCTGTGACGGTAGGAAGAAAAGAAACCTGTGTCAAAACAAACTATTTCCAAATGGTTGAACCAGAAACACCAGATGCAAAGTAAAGGCTGGTAATCAAACGATACAGATAACCAGCCGCAGCACAGCAAACAGTATTGTCAAATGCACAAAAACCTCCAAAGCTTCCAAATATGTATAAAATCAGAGACATAGGTGCCAAACCAGGGATGAATTTCCGTTTTCCCATCCAGTTATCCAAGTTACACTTGAATTGGGTTTAGGGAGGGACTCTGCTTCACATGGATGGGGAGCCTGTTCCATAGGCGGGGTAGTCTCTGGGATACATATCTCTCCAGCAGGTCCTATTTGTTTCACAGGCAAGGTTTAAGTATTTAGAATGGATAATTCTGGTACGGTTTGTTTTGTGGATATGCGGGAGGTCCATCAGAGTGGGGTCTGACTATGCTCTGTATGCCATGCATACAGTGGATATAAAAAGTTTACACCCCTGTTACAATGCCAGATTTTTGTGATATAAAAAAATGAGAACCACCAACGACCAGCAAAAAACGATAGTGAACACGCAGTAATGAAGAAATAATGATTATTTATTTATAATTCCTTCAAATCCAGACCGGTTTTGGCTATTCAGCCTTTATCAATGAATACAATAAAGTTTTTTTGAATGAAATGAAGCAGTCTGCATTTATACTAGTCTCTGATTACCTGGAAGCAATATTACAGCACCACCCAGTGGCTGGAGTAACAAAGTGCATGTTCCATTCTTGATTAAAGCATATGACCAGTGACATAAAAATGCCAGAGGTGTAGATATTAAGTCATATTTTTAAAGATAAAAATCAAAGCTCTGGAAGTAAGCCATTATATGACATACATATTACAAGGTAATAGACCAATACCATAGTCACTATTTGTGAATGAATATAATAGTGTAAAAAAGCAGAAAATATATACCACTAGTATATATATATTTTGAAGGGTGATAACCACAAGTTCAGAAGAACTAAATAATAATGAACCAAGTACTGATCATATAATATATTACAAAATAAGGCAAAAAGAGTATAGTGGCCTCATTCTCAGCTATATTATAGATTATAATAAATTGAAATAATATTCTTGTAGATAATACAAGTTCAACATTGTAATTGTACAATACTCAATGTTTAACGCCAACATACCAATATGAGACCACAATAAATAATTTCAAAACTTTTCCCACCTGTGACCTGTAACCTGTACAATTCAAATGAAAAACAAACAAATCTAATAGGGAAAAAAATGTTAAAAATAAATAACGAACAATACACTGGTTGCATAATTGTGCCCACCCTTAAACTAATGCTTTGTTGTCTGTGCACACCCTTAAACTAATACTGTGTTGAAGCATGTTTTGATTTAATTACAGCATTCAGTCTTCTTGGGTACACACCTGCCATTAATTATAGAGACTCTGATTAACCCTAAATAAAGTTCAGCTGTCCTAGTAGGATTTTCTTGACATTGACTCAGTTGTCTGCTACAGCAAAAGTCATGGTTCGCAGAGAGATTACAAATTATCAAAGGGATCTCATTGCTGAACGGTATGTTTACTTCAAAGGAGACCATTTTGCAGGCTGACCTTACCAGGGAAGGCATTATAGTAGGGAGTGTGCAGCACTCTTCCATATTAGTGAGGAACAGATCCATTATGGTTGTACCCCTGGTTGGTGTATTGACCCTCTGGTCCAGGGAGTTTGTGTTTACAAAATGCATGTACGTTTGATGTCGTATAGGATTCCAAGTTAATAGTGGGGTAATTAAAGTCACCCATGAATATGGTATTGGATTGGATGGTTAGCGTTTCTAATAAGTTTAAATACATGGTATGGGTTTCCTGGGATATAGAGGGGGACCTATACTTGCAAGGAAGTGGTATTGGATTTTACCTATGGTGATTTGAACATGGAGCAGCTCAAGTGCATTGTCCTTTTTGACCAAGTATATTTATTTTTGATGTAAATAGTGACACCTCCACCTTTAGTCCCTGCCTGTGAAGTAGCTGGTCTAAATCTGTGGTTGCTCTTCGTGGCTTTAAACCATGTCTCAGAAACTGCGCAGACATCAGCATTCTCTAGGGTAGAGAGAGCTTCCAGGGAGTGGAGTTTTTTGTTTAGGCTCCTAGCATTGAGTAGTAATACCTTTAGATTTTCTTGGTTTTGATTTGCTACGTCGGAAGTACTTTTGGGGGAAGACAGTATTTTAGCTAATATTTGAAAGCCTAGAAGGGAGAGGTGCAGACCATCCCTGGCAAAGCAGCATGGTCTGTTGACCATCTCCTTCCTTGCTGACAAATATTGCACCCCCTTAGAATGACACCAGAAACTAAGCCAATTATTAAAGTCAGTCATCTTTTGTTCGTATTGTGGCATCATCCTTGGAGAAGGTAAAATGCTGCTCAGTGCTAGGCTCATACCAGCCTGAGACACATATTCTGATAGCTCTATGATGTCTCTCTTCATATAGTCTAGGGAAGTACATCTCAGGTCATTTACGTCCACATGGACTATGACTGAGTCATATTGATAATTGTGGAACAATGACCTGAGTGCATATGTAATGTGGCGGATCCTAGCCCCTGATCAGCAACTGACCGTAACTTTCTCCTTACTCATCCTGGTGGGAGGAACATTACTGTATCTCATAATGGAGTCTCCATTGACTAGGATGTTGGATTGTGTGGTGACTTGCCTTATGGGCTTAGCAGTAGAGGCTCCATGAGATGTAGCTCTATGTGTTGATGTGGGTGTTGTTTTGAAAGAGTGCGTTTGGGGCTACTGAAGGTATTTCTTATGTGTACTTTGTCTAGGAGGTCTTTGTGGTTTAAGAAGGTTACATGTAAGTGCCTCAGTATATGTGGGTCTGTATGTCTGCTTTGAATTGTGTGTGATGGGTGCAGCATGTGTACTACTGACAACCTTATTGATATTAGGAGTACTTTTAAGTGAGAGCTTTGACTCCAGTGACATTGTGTTAATACATCTCTCGCATACCATATCAGTTTGTTTGAGAATTAACTGGTTGTCAGTAAATATGAGGCAATTTGTACATTACCTCAGGATGCCCATATCCACCAAGCTGGTAACAAAGACAGTAGGAAAGTTCATATCCATGGCAACAGACTCTCTTTTTTTATTGATTAGACTGTTGGAGTGAGAATATCAATCACTGTCAGGAGTGTCAGGTTTGCATCTATGTGGAAAGTGCTTGTCACTGCAAACTAGTTGTCCTGTGTGCAACTAGATATTGGAGAAATTTAAATTGTGCTTTTACAGGAAAAATGTCATCAAGGTGTCTGAGTCTGTACAGAGCACTGTGTAACACTTGAGAGGAAACTAATACGTAGACCCTGAAATTCTGAAGTTAGAAACAAATCAAGCAGTACTTACTGAAAACAAAGAATTAGCTTGTCAAGAATGATGAAAAAAGAGGGGAGGCACATGAATGGCTACTGCCTGGCTGCTATTAATGCTGGTCTCATCACAACTTCACTCTGTTGGGATACAATACTCCTTCGCTTCTTCTCTCACCAGAAGCAAAATGTTAGCACCAGTCCCAAGGATAAAAGCAGGCCACAGCCTGTTTGGTGATCTATAGTCTTGCCCCAGATGATGCAAGGGTCTGTAGGCTTGTAGCCTTTTTCTGATAGATGCCTCAAATAGCAACCAGACCAATCGGGTACGTTAAGCATAGACACTCACTCTCCAACCAAAAACAGTCAAGAATCAATGCACTCTGCTCCTACTCACACCAGGATCAGAATATAAGCACAGATTCCAAGCTGCCAACTATAAAGTAGTTATTAGGCTTTCTGTTGATCAGCAGTCTCCAGGAAATAATGTCACTATACCCCTTCTCTCACCAGGAGAAAACAGAAGCACTAATCCCAAGATGACTACTGAGAGACAGAATGTGGGCTCTCCAATAACTGGTGGTGGTCTTGCAATAGATACGTAAAGGTAAGATGAAAAAAATGACTTATCCTAAACACTGCAGTGTGCACTAAGCAGTTAGATATGATATGAAAGTGGGTAACTTAAGTTTTAGCTGTCTAAAAAGTTAAGTTTTAGTGGAGAGCCACTATTTTTGAAAGAGCAAGATAGATTGAAAAGGGGTGGGCACTCTTGTATTCTGGTACTATGGAATACAGTAGGATGGCCAATAAATTTAAATAGTTGAAGGGGAGTGATTTCACAAAATGATAATTTTGTGCTTACTCACACCAGCCAGTAAAAGCAGGGAAGAAACAACATATATGGTCAAATTAACATAAGGGGCAGGCAACTAGAAAGACAGTGGTGTTTAAGAACACAACAGTAATGCGGTGGGAGGGTGGGTTACTCACAAGGGAAAAGCTGTGGTCTCTTTTCAAGTTTTAATATGCAGTTAAAAGCAGAATACAAGAAAAACACAGTGTAAAGAAAACAAATCACAGTATACAAAATAGAAAAAGGCAATAAAGTAATACAAAATACAAGAAATAAAAAGCAAACTAACCTTTCTGTCACAGCAAGCTGTGGCAGTGTCTGGGTGAGCCTTTCCAGTAAAGCTCTGAAATGTTTTATTTTACCTCTTAAATAAAAGGTTTAGTTCCTAGCTCCACTCCCTCAGTTCACAGATGGTTAATCTTAACTGAGCTGTTTTAACTTATGTGTTACTCTTTAATTGACCTCTTGTAATTTCTGACTCACAAGAGACAGAGCTGTGGTCTCTTTTAAAGTTTTAATATGCAGTTAAAAGCAGAATATTCTTTTAACTGCATATTCTTCATAATGGAAGGGAATATACTTCATAATGGAAGGGAATGTTAAACTTAGCTTGGTCATCATTCAGTTTTTAGAAGATTACCTTTAGCATAATTTCTTGATACTGAGTTAGTGAGGATGCTTTCAACTTGAGTCTTATGGTGAAACTGACTAATTTATTTGTCAAGGGAGGGGGTTACAACTGGTACAACACATAGCTGTCCCGTATTTGTGAGAACCAAGTCCAGAATTTTGTCTTCACTAGTCGGGATGTGGACTAACTCGTGCAGTGAGTCACTATTCATGAAATAAGAAATTTCTGGGTGTATATGTTTGAGGATGTATAGGTCTCCTAGTCGATGGAAGGGTAGTTGAAAGTCCCCTAGGAGAATGGTATTTTGCTGAGTGGTTAGGGATGCCATATTAGTCAGGTAGCCGGTGTGGTCTGAGGGGAGCATTGAAGAGGTTCTACAATTGACTACTATGTGATATGGGGTTTTGTAGATGATAAGCTCTACATGGAGGAATTCTAGGACATTATCCTAACAATTCTGGAGGTTAGATTTTTTTTTTCAAATATAGAGTCACTGACGCCTTTAGTGCCTTCATCCAGTGTGATGGGCCTGAATGTGTTGTAAGCAGTGAACCCTTGCACTGATGGCCTCCATGACGGTATATATATTAATGCATTCCAAGGTAAGGATTGGCTCCTGTTGTTGAACAGCAGTACCATCATATTTTCTGATGAGGTACCTGCCAGTCACACTGTGTGGATTCTTTTAGCCAGTTTGCAATCCATCTTAGATCACAAGGGATCTATTTTTAAAGTGTTAAGCTTACTTACAGCGTTAGCATGGGGTATGGTGACACATACCTTGGCCAGGCCAAGATACACCATGTGAACAGCATTACCACTGTCAACAGTCTGTGTAACCCTGTCTAAGAAGTTAGCCAATTTCATTAGGCAGAACTTTCTCTTAACAAAGCCAAACTACTGTTAGCCAGTGTAATGAGATTTTTAATATGATAGTATGTAAGTTCAGTTATAATACATTCCATGGCATTGCAGATGAGACTGTTTAGGCTTATGGGTGTATAATTTTTGGGGTCAGTAATATGGCTTCCCTTGTGTAGTGGCATCACCACTGCAGTGCGCAAATTTTGAGGACAAAAAACAGTACCTAAACTTAGGTGAAATAGTTGGAGTCTTTCAGCCAGGGCATACTTAGTAAAGTTTTTGAACATGGTATGTCATCAGGCCCCATGGAATGAAGTATTTTTGGTCTTAACATCTTCAGTACATGTTGCTTTGTGATAATAGGAGTTTAAGGGATTCAGAGATATGTAGACTTTGGAAAGAGGTCTCTGGGGTAAAATCAGCACTGAATATGTTTGCTGGCATATTGGCAGTATCTGTTAGGGCAAAATGGGTGATACCATTTTGAATAAGTTCAGAGCATTGTTGGGTGTTATTCCTTAGTTTCCCCACATAGCCAAAGAAGGATTTATAATTGTCCTTAGCTTCAAATACTAACCTGCATGCATGGACTGCTTTAGTATACCGAGTAGTGTTTTTCTAGTTTTTAGTAATATTTCTGATATTATCCTTGTTATGAGGGTCTGGGGGTCTGTTATGTAATTTAAAGTGTTTTTTTTTTTAGTTGTAAAATTTGTTTATGTTGGAGGACCACCACGATGGTTTGTTTTTGAATTTTCCATTATATTTTGTTGTGGTTAGGACTGCCAGCTCTGTATATTTGTGTAAATGTGAATGGGCTTTTATAACTCCTTTGTGGCGTTGTCTGCTGTGCCATCATTGGAGCTGATATGGCCATCAGTGCACTTACAAACCTCATTACAGAATTTGACCAGATTAGTATATTTGAAATCTGAAGTCTTGGACCATGAGGGATTCAGCTTAACTGATGCTGGTGTGTACCAGAAAGGACAGAATTTTAGATGTGATCCTAATTAGGGCAGATGTCATGGATGTCTAGGCAAAGCCACTGTTAGCCAGCAGTGGTGATGCCAGTGTGTGCTTTTGAGTGGTAGGGGAAGAGTGAGAATAAAAAGACAAGTGATGATGGGATTTTAGAAAAGTGGATTATCCTCTGGTGAGGGAGGACATGAGTTAGGCTACAGGCCGCAAATCAAAGAAATAAACACTGTGGGAATCTTACCTCACATCCTGTTAGTGCAAGAAATCTGGACAAAGCCTAAAATAATAGGGGGGGCCCAAAAATAGGAACAGATTTTAAACATTGCTCTTTTAAACTTAGAAATTTGCTAGAATAACACAGTGTGTGTTAACATGTATTTTCTAGAGGATATGAAGTTTGAAACTCAAGTGTATGTTATTATTTAGTGACTTCAATCCCCAGTGATTTACCAGAAAGCCACAGATTCTGTGAGGAGTAGATCAAAAAATATGAGGCAAAAATCTGGACAGTTAAAAGTTTTAGTGGGAAATGGTCAGGGATGGGTTACAGAGAGAGGTGGATAAGAATACAGGGAAGTGGCAAAAAAAAGAACAAGGCCAGTGCAGCTACACAGAGAATGTGAGGCTAGAAATTACGACAAAAAATGGGGCCTATAAGAGGAGGAAAGGAGACATCAAGAGTACAAGGAGGCCTGATGGTTAAGGATAGTAAAGGTTACAGTTGAAAGGGAGTTAGCAAAATGAATCAAGAAGGAAAGCCAATAATTGATTAGGTGCATAGCAGAAAGTAGGGAGGGACAGAAGACTTGGAAAAAAAGCAGAGGTTCTGAATAAATTCTTTGCATTGATCTTTGTAAAGTAAGATGAACAGAAAGTGCCATTCTGGAAGGGAGGCAGGTGAGGACAGTTAATGGACACCAGGATATGGGAGGGGGGGTTTGGAACTGGTTGCTGCTAGGGAAGAATAAAGCACAAGTGAAGATGGGCTTCCTCACTGAACCTTCAGGAAACCTGGTTGGTGTGTTGGCAGACCTCCTGGTTTAGATGTACAACAGATCACTGGCTGGTGCAGAAGTACTAGATGACTGGATGATAGCAGTTGTAGAACCATACAAGGGTGAAACAGAAAAATATCCATAGAACTGTCCAGCTCTATGGTACAGAGAGGTAGAGCTCTGACAGTAACACAGACAACTCATGTTCGATTAGCATCCCAGGTGTTGGAGGAACCAGTCGGGTGGTGGGTTTGACCAGCCTACTTTGACTCAGCCATCCTTGCAGGAAGAATAGGGAAAAAGTATATTCTCAGGAGCACCTCTGACAGTGATCACTACTGAAGACTGGGGACACGCAGGTTGTGCTGTCAACAGAGAAAGCAGGGCTGTGGTTGGGTTCCACAAGCAGAATTGTGAAAAGAAAAAAAAAGTATTGCACAGCAAACCCCTTGGGCAGTATGTGTGGAGTCAGGCCCTAAGGGAAAAAAACACTCCCTAGCAGTTGTACGATGTTACCCCAAGGTACCTCAATTTACTTGCTGGCCCCAAACATGGACAGAGTTAGTCCGGGGTGGGGGGTAGGTGAGTTCAGTACATCTGGTGATTTAGGAGAGACATGGGGAGTAGCTGATGATCAGCTGCAGAGATGCCAAAAAATACCCTCCAACCAAAAAAAAAAATCCAGGGAACTACAGACCTATTAGCTTTACAGCAATGGTGGGGAAATAGTAGCTAAGAAAGCTATAAGTAGAAAGTGGAAGGCCAAAGACAAACCACTGATAAAAGAGGTGAAAAAGGAGATTACAGAGCTTAAAAACATGGAACTGATAACTGTGAGAGATCAGAAACAGAACTCCAGAGTAAAAAAGTAGACTGGGATGTTGTAATGGAAACTGAGTTTGAATAGGATGTTGACACAGAACAAAGTACTTTTAATCTGTGTTTATTGAGTAAAGTAGATTCTAATACAAAGTGAGATGTAAGAATTGTCAAATAGTAGAATAAAGCAATATGGTTGCTGTTTAATTCCTGATGTCATATTAGGGTGCAAGTAGTTAATTTGTGTGTGAGACTATTTGTGGTTAATGAGCAATGTTAAAGAAAGAATAGTTGATAGTAGTCTTTTGATTTGCATACTTAACATTGACAAGTAATTTATAAACAAGTGTAAGCACTGTCTGTCTTACATGAGGCTGCTTTATTTGTATTGTATAAACATTGTCATTTTAAAAAGGCTTATCAGCAATCATTGCTAAAATACCAAATGTACCATGAATGGGGATTGCACAGTATATTACACTGAAAAATGTTGCAATAAAGTATTTAGACTGCTCATTAAACTCACAAGCACACACACACACACTCAACAGCAATACTAGGAAAAGTCATAGAGAGTATCCATAGAGGAAGACTGATAACAGTCCTAGAGGACAGCAGTCTGTAGGACAGCAGTCAACATTGTTCCTGGCCAGAAGGAGCTGCCACTCAAATCTGATCCAGTTTCATGACTGGGTTACATGAGAACGGGAGTACTAGAAGAGATAGTTTACATGAACTTTAGCAAGGTTTTTGACTCTGTCCCACACAGCAGGCTGATTGAACAAAATTTAAGGGGTTAGGGTAGAGTTGAGAACAAAGAACAGGTTAGCTTCTTTGTTGAGTGATAGGAGACAGAGGGTTGTGGTAAGAGAAATATGTCAGGAATTAGGGAAGTGACTAGTGAAGTACCACAGAGGTCTGTCCTGGATACATATCTGAGGTATTAGAAAGCAGCCTCTTTGCTGGTGGCATAAATATGTATCAGTATAAGATGTGAGTATAGCAAAGGACATAGGAAGAGTAAACAACTGGGCAGGAAGGTAACAGCTGATGTTCAGTGCATTGTCTGGGCCACAGTGACTGTAGTGTGATGTATCAGCTGAAAGGAATGGGACTGATGGCAAAAGAACAAAAAAATGATGTGAAGATGTTGATCACACCTGGATTAGACCACTGGGAGCAGTGAGAGAGGGCAGTGGCAGCACTAGACAGAATACTTGGCTGTATCCCCAGGGGGACAGATTCCAGAAGCAAAGAGAAAGTTATTCCATTCCATATAGCCTTGGTCAGTCTACCCCTATGGTAATGCATTTAGTTCTGGAGGCCATTTAAAGAAAAGAGCTTTAGGCTGCTGGAGAAATTCAGAGGAAAGCTATCAGAAAGATCCATAGGAAAGGAGATAAATTTTGACCAGAAACAAGAGGAGCTAGTGCTCCTCTCACTTGAGATGAGAACAGACAGTGGGGGTGGGGTATGGTATTGGTGCACAAGATCATGTCAGAGCTGTGAATAGGTTATACAGATCATTCACAACAGGAAAAATGGAGGGGGCAAGTGCACAGGAAAGCAAATACTTCGGAATAACTACTCTCTGGATATCTGAAAGTACTTATTTACACAGTGGGGTTATGGATATATGGAGTAGACTATTGGCATGAGTAGATGAGAGGAAATCTACAGAGCCATTCAAGAGGGTATGGAACAGGTGGAGAATGGTTTGGGGGAAAGTTGGAGATGGAGGGGAAGTCAAATTATAAGGTCCTTTAAAGGGTAGATTAGATAGGTCTGTTTTCTCTTTCTGCTACTAATCAAATGTAATAAAGTGTAATATAACCGTAGTGATATGTTGCCATTTCTGGCAAGACTGGATATAGTGCTCCAGATGCAGTAGTTTATGAATAAGGGAAGAAAAAATTGGAGCAGCACATTCAATAATAAACAGCCAGGCAGGTTTATGTAAGAAGAGACAACAATGTTTTGAAGGTTACTAGAGGGACATATACCTTTATATCTTAGTACTGTGAGAGGGGTGCAGAGCAACAGTGGGAAGTGCATACTTTTGCTTTAGAAGTAGCAGGCTTAATTCAGTTTCTGTTCATGAATCAGACAAAAGGAGGCTTGCAAGCATGTAACAACCTTTGAATTATTTTAGTCTATGCATGTTCACTTAAATTTTAAAGGAGAGACAGGGGTCAAGCCAGATATCTCAATATTTGTATTGCTGTCATTTGACCAGATAGTCATGTCTTAGACTGGGGGACAAATTTGCATGACTCAGTCATCACAAAAATTATGCCATTATACTCTGCACTTTTGGTTATGCCAGCCTTGCTCAGAGCCAGCCACCATTCTGTGGTTTTCACCATTGCAACCCAACCCAACATGCTTACAAACCGTACTGTCTTTTTGAGATTTCTTTAAGGCAAAATTGTTGCAACTAGACAATGACCTAATGCCATTCACGAGCCCCCTTTCCCCTTCAGGACCATGTTGCCAGTATCACTGCATTTCCAGATAGGTTCTTTGCTCATCTCAATGCCTTCAGTGGCACATTGGTTGTGATCCAGCACAAATATATGATCAAACCTTGTGAATGGATCCAGGTATAAACAAACTATAAACAAGAGAAAAAAAAACTCTTCATCCTTGGGAACAAACTGAAAATTTCACATTCTAAAACTGAACTAAATAAATTAAAGATCTTGGAAATAAAACAAATCTGCCAAGGTTAAGTATGAACTTAAAATCACCAGGACTAGCAAGGACAACCATAAGCCCTTCTTAAACTACATTAGGAATCCTAGGAGCAGTTCCCAACATTGTATTGAACTGATTTATAGCCATATTACCCAGTCATTCCCTAATGACAAAAACATATTAGATGACAAATGTAGTTCACACTGCTCTCCACATCACCACACCACTTTAGTAGAGTCCCATAGGATATATTCAAATTGGGATATTTTGCAGACACCTTAATAGCAATGGACATCAGCTGGGTTTAAAGACCCTGTGTTTCTAGAGTATAACCAAACACTCCACTTATGCTGTGCTGACAAGCTCATAAGAATGTCGAAACATACATTTCCACAGCTAGTGACATTTGGCTTTGTTGACCTAAATTTTCCATGAAGACTTAAAAAGGAAAAACTTAAAACTTGTGGACATTCAGAAGCCACATAGCTGAAACAGTTGATGTCCTTAACGGGTCATTGACATATATTCCATGGGCCTCTATTGCAGGAGATTTAAGGTATCACACAGTGAAAACTCTAACTTGGCTAGGTTTTTTTTTTTTTTTTTTTTTTTTTAATGTTTTACTAATCAAAGTAGCTACCTTGTAATAACCAGTGAAACTATAAACTATTTTTTAAGTGTCTGTTTCAGACAAGATTGCAGAATACTAAACTGATTAGCATTGCTTGTAGTATTGGAAGTGGTAGTGATGTTTCTGGAAATTCTGAAACAGAAGAACCCTGCCTGTTTAATGTTAGGATTTTCCTCAAGCCATGACACTTTCACAATTGGAATGAAAAATGGACTTTGACAACTAGGCTATGGAAACAGAATTGGAGAAACAAGGACCAGCTTCAGTAGGTTATGAAATCTGCACAGAAATGAATAATGCCAGTGTGATATTTTAAATGGGGCCTTATCTTGCTACAGTAGAACATACATTGTACTATCTAGTCTTTTATGGAAGCTCATCATTCATAGGTAGGTACTAGGCTATTGGCCCTAGGGCCTGTATAAGCCTAGGCAAAAGGTACCCTGGCTTTTGCCAACCAAGAAAATTATTTTCCTGTGCCACTGTTGAGCAGAGCCACAGAAGTGATCCCCAGGATGAATTTCCTATCTCCCATCCAGTCATCAAGATTTTTCTTGAAGAGTGCTAATGAGGAGCTTTGTTTGATATAGATAGGTAGTTTGTTCCAGAGTATGGGAAGTCTCTGGGACAGGAATCTATCCCTCCAGCATGTTCTGTTTATTGTGGTGACAAGGTTTAGGTCCCTAGAGCGTGTAGCTCGGAGGGATTGGAATTTCTTTAAGTGGAGCATATCCAAAAGCTCTGGGTTTGACATAGCTTTGTGTGTTAGGCAGAGATTTCCTCTGAGTAGGCGATATGCGATGGAATAAAGCTGTAGTTTTTTGAGACGGTCTGCATAGGGCATCTGTTTGAGGCCAGTAATCCTCTTTGTGAGGTATTTCCACGGCCTTTCCAGTTGTTGTAGATGTTTTGTGAGGTACATACGAAAAGGGGGCATTGTACTCTATAATGGGTCTAATGAGTGACGTGTAGAGGGGAACAATTACCTCTTTTTTTCCTGGATGAGAAACCTTTTGAAATGAGGTGTGCCACATAGAAGGATTTCCTGACTACTGTGGCGATGTGATTATCAAAGGAGAGACTACTGTCCACCTGTGTCCCAAGGTCTCTTATCACACTTTCGGTGTTAAGTAGACTACCGCCTATGTGGTAGTTCATGGGTACAGAGTTTTTACCAAAAGGGATGACAATGCACTTTTTGGCATTGAGCTTGATGCCATGGCTTTGACACCAGGCATCTGTCTCAGCGAGGCCCTTTTGTAGGATGTCCACATCTTTTGGAGTTTTGATTATGGCTCCTAGTTTGCAGTCATCTGCGAACTTCATTAGCCAAAGACCTTCAGTGTTAGCCTGTACTTCAGAGAAGTCGATACCAAACAGGAGAGGACCCAGGACTGAACCCTGTGGTACTGGGCGGCGCAGTGGTGCAGTGGTTAACATTATCACCTCACAGCAAGAGGTTCTCTGGTTCGATTCTCGGCTGGAGTGCCTTCTGTGTGGAGTTTGCATGTTCTCCCTGTGTTCACGTGGGTTTCCTCCGGGTACTCCGGTTTCCTCCCACATTCCAAAGACATGCACCTGGAGCATTTCTCCCCGGGCCTCCGCTGAAAACAGGCTCTGTGGAACCTAGTCAGACTTTCCCGGTCAACAAATGATAAATAAAATAAATAAAAATAAATACTCCACTTGTCACTGGTCTGAAGTTGGATTTGGAGTCTGCTACTTTCACAGTGTGGGTTCTGTCAGTGAGCCAGTTGGCAACCCATCTTGTGACACAGGGATTTATACTATAATTCCAGAGTGGGGTATGATGTCGAAAGCCTTGGCGAGATCTAGATAGGCTGTGTGAACCACCTCACCCTCATCTACGGCTTTGGTGATGCACTACTGGTCATGCTACTCCATGGTTCACTGATTGTAAACTTGGTAATATTTCATCTTGTCATTTTCAGTTCACTGATACATAGCCTGATCACTGTCAGATAGGAAGTCACTGTTAGTTTGGTTTCTGTTTTGTACACTGGTAGTGATTGGGGTAGTATGGGGGCTCTGTTGTGCAATCATGGAGAGGTGGGTGACAAATGGAAATTTCCTACCTCTGCATAAGTGGTATTTCTAAAGATGTTTCAACAAGCCAATGCTTCAACCAGTTTCCTTTTCTGCTACCTGAAATTTGGAAAAGTGTAGAAAAGGTTACTGGGCACCCTCCTTGACTAGATCCAGCAGATGTATACAGACACTGAAAATGCTCAATGAAATAGAATATTTTAATGTTCCACAGTGTTCACAATGCTTTCAGGTATCACTACCCTTCTTCAGCGTGATAACACTGAAGAAGGGTAGCCATACCTGAATGCTGTTGGATTTGTTCTGTGGTTTTTGCAGACCCGGGTTACCTTCGTGTTGGTCTTTTTCCTGTTATCACTCACTCTGACTCTCTCATAAGTACATCATGAAAATTACAGGAATTTTGAGCTGAGTTTAATTATTAATTGTTAATAAAAGGTGGCAGAGTGGCACAGTGGATAGTGTTGTTGCCTCACAGCAAGTTCAGTTTTTGGCTGGGGTGCCTTCTGTGTGGAGTCTGTATATCCTCCCCGTGTTTGCATGGGTTTCCTCCAGGAGCTCTGGTTTCTTCCCCCATTCCAAATACATGCAGTAGGTGGATTGGGGACTCTGAACTTGGCCGTAGGTGAGAGTGTGTGGTGTGTAAGAACTGCTGTGGCAGGGCTAACCACCTAGTGGTGTATACCTTGGCTCTAGATGGTTGTCAATTTTGAAGTGACACACCGACCCCATGTGCAAAAATGGGAAAAAGTGGTTGTGGATGGATGGATTTAATTATTGAGACTTGTGCTGTAGAGCTTGGAACACTAACATTTTCGTAAAGTCCATAGTTGTATTTTGTTTCTTAAGTCAGAAAAGCCATAATGACTTCATGGTTGTTTTGCCAGCCTGATGTTCTTGTTGCATTATTCTGGTTTAATTAGACTTCATCTAGAACCCAGTGCATTAACTATATTTTGTTGTATTTTTAGGTAAGACAAATATGATTAATCCTGGAATGCAGCATGTGTATCAGCATTCTCTTTCAGCTGGTATTCAGGAAAAAAACCTGCAAACGTTTGGCTTTGGAAGTACCTACAACAGTTGTCATCCAGGTACAGTAATAATAGTCTGCAAGATGCAAACTGTAAATCCTTATTTCATTGATGTGATAAAGTACTGCAGTTAGTTAACTCCCACATAAATTCCTTGTTAAATTGCAACACACAAAGCTTGGTAGTGCTTTTGTAATCAGTCTTTTTAGCAGTTTTTACACAAGCTGATGTTCAGAGATCACATGCCAGTAAAAATCTGTTTATCAAAACTTTATTTTAAGGACTGTATCCAAAAACTGTTGATGTATTTAGGCACCTCATTAAGTATTCATCCTGAAATTGACTGTTGCAGTACTAACTCTGTATTTCTGCTGCAGAAGAGATGAACATACACCCATGCCGCCTTCAGGTCTTTCTTGTTGCAGTTCACTGAAGAAAAATTATGTATATTAAAATACTGTCAGTGAGTGTTGGTTTAAACTGGCTTCCAGAGTTAGCAAATAAGTACTCCTTTCTGGTAACTTCTTAGTTTACTTTTTCTTTTTAAATTGTATGGTAGAAAGAGGAACTTTTGAGTGGCATGTTTTATAGATGTCAAATATTGAGGAAAAAGTGAGTAACTGTATTTGTCGGAAGTAGATTTTTGCATAAGGATGTCCACAGTATCTTTTTTGTCTGGGACCAAGTCATGATGTAGACAGTTATCACAATTGTGTTTGTTTTACTCAAAAGACTACGCAGGTAGCCACGTTAGAGAAACTACTGCATATTATCCAAGATTAAGGATTTGGGAAGAGAGATTGGGTAAGCAGTTCACAAAGAAACAATGTGAGGATATATGTATGTCTTCCAAATATGCAACATAATCTAGAAGATTTAGGATTTTTGCTTGGAAATGTTTACATAGATATTTTTATACCCCAAGTAGAATCCAGAGATTTTTTCCTTGTGTAGACAGCAAATGTTGGAGGTGTGACAGAGAAGAAAGAGGTAATTGGGAACATATGTTCTGGGAGTGTGGTGAGTTCCAGGATGCATTTTTGGAGATGCTGGGTGGGCAGACTGGTATGATGAGGGAGATGATTTTTCTGAGCTATGATACAGAATTAGAATTGCCTAGACATGATAAGGCCTTGCTGTGTCTAATTATGGTGGCTGCCAAAAAAGCAATTACTAGAAAATGGAATCAAAATCTAAACCAACTATACTAGAAGTAGCAAAGATAGTAACAGAGATAAAACAACTGGAATTGAGATCTTTAGAAAAGGGTAGGAGCATACTACGTAGGAAAAAAATGTGAATTGTGGGAACAGTAATTACAGGGGAGGAATGAGGTTTAAAAGAAGGTGGGAGTTATATGAGCTATGTAATGTTTGACTGAAATGATTGGGTAGATTATAAGTTAGGTATAATGTTTGTAAGTAAGAGCATGTCGGTGTGGTTTGTTTTCATATATATAAATGTATGACTGCCTATGTTGTAAGTGATAGTTTAATAAAGATGTTTCTTGTTTAAAAAAGACAGGAACTGAATAATTTATGTAATGTTGCTTAGGTTATATGACATGTAGCAATATATGTGAAGTATAATGTTTGTAAATGTGAACTTGTTAATACAGTTTGATTACTTTTATGTAAATGTAAAATTGCCTGTGTTGCAAGTGATAATTCAATAAAGGTGTTTAATAAAAAAAAAAAAAAAAAGATTGTTATGGCAACAGCCAGATCCACAGTAGATTCCCTGCTTAAGAGAGGAAAACATTCGGGAAAGCACCCTGAAATCTAGGAATACTGGAATTCTGACAGCATGCCTTTAGTCAGTAGACCATACAGGCTCAAGGGTGCCAGATGTGGTGAGGCTTTCTCGCGGCTTCCATCTTTCATGTTTACTTTGACTGAGGCTGTGGTGTTGCCCGTCAAGTGGCAGCCATGTTTTCAGATGCAAGCACATCTTCCTGAACGGAATCTCTCCTAGAATTTTAAGAATCAAATAGATGAGTTTAGAAAGACTGTGGTTAGAGACTGGAAAGGCAATTTACAAAGGAACAGTGGGAGAGCAAGTATATGGCTCCCAAGTATACAGCAAAGTCCATAAGGTGTAGGATTTTTGCACTGAAATGTTTGCATAGGTGTTTTTAAACCCCATGCAGACGTTAGGGAATTTTTCATCAGTTGGATAGCAAATTCTTGAGCTGGGAAAGAGAGGGAATTGGGAACATATTTTTGGGAATGTAACTGAGATATAGGATCTGAATTTCCTAGATTTAGTAAGGCCTTACTAAGTTCATTGCTATTGGTTGGAAAAAAAGCAATCACTAGAAAATGGAAATGAATACCTAAACCAACCGTAACTGAATTATTGAATATTGTAAAGGAGATAAAAAAATTAAGGTGAAATGTTTAGAAAAGGGAGGGAGTAATTGCATAGAAATAAATGAAATTTGTGGAAATTATACAGAGTAATGTTCAGGAGGAGGAATCGAAAAATGTATGTAATTCTGGAGTGAATGAAGGTTGGTAAAAAGGAAATATATATATATAAATATATATATATATATATATATATATATATATATATATATATATATATATATGTACTGCAGGGACATAATGGTAATATATGGTTTGTTTGTTTTTACTGTTTGTATACCCATCACGTTTTTAAAAATGTCATGTTAATAAGGTTGGTTAAGAAAAATCCCTCCTATAGTTGGTCGGGTTAGATGCCTTTCTGCAGGTCTCTGTTTCCAATGACTGGGTGATCGGTACTGAAGGTGAGGGTGGTGTCCCTTTGGTCCTTGTTTGTGAAGACACCTGCAGTTTAAAGATCAAGGTCCCAAGTGCCCACACATGTTCAGAGGCCTCTAAACCAGTCTGTATACTCAAGGACAGAGCTAAGTCATCCAAACCAAAATGGATGTCTGCCATCTTGCCACACTAACAGATGAGGAGGCCTTTGTCTCATTATTCATCCCAGGTTCCTTCCCCAGACTAAATGAGGTTGGCCCAGTACTTTGTTCACTTTTTGAAAACACTGTGGTGGTGTTCTTTGTGTTTCACTGTTGCAGTCATTAAATTTGGGTTATCTGCTTGCAGGTAGCCCTCAGACAGCCTGATTAACAAGTCTTGGGTCCTGTGTCAGTTGCTGTCCCTTCTTCCATGACGTCAGTTCGTCAGGGGTATAAATCATGCAGCCGATGCCATTACATCAGTCTTTCTTGCCGTGTGGTGCCCGAAGCAAAAGCAGTTCGCAAGTGCCAGTCGGCCGACTCCTGAAATTTTCGTTTTCAAGTTTCAGAACCGAAGTGTTCAGCTAAAGCTAAGTACCCCATTGGGGAAACTTTTTCTTGCATCCTTTCCGATGTTAGTAAAAGTTAATAATTGTATTACTTGTGGAAAGCAAATACCTCATAAAGATTTTCATTCGTACTGTATTCCTTGACTAGGCCCAGACCACGACGTACCTTGCTGTCGCTTTTGTGCTTTATTTAATCAGCACACTATCCATCATCTGTGTATTTTCACTTCTAAATATTTCGGTTCTCAGTTTAATTATACAGAAATGTCGGTTAGCCATCTGTCTACCAGGATTCTGAAAAAACGCAAAGATAAAGACAGAGACAGGCCGTCGAGGTCCAGAACTGCCGACGAGGCTTCTCCTAAGCCAGTCGCCAGTTCGCCGATACTCAGTGAGGCACTTTCGCAGCCCCTGATACCCACTTTTCTGATTCTCAGGCCTCTACTGAGACCCATTCGGAGTCCGGTATGCCGTGAGATGCTTCAACTATGGAACCCACTGATGTCTCTACCTTGGATGGGTCTGGAGCCGCTGTGCAGGCACCGGCTTCTGAGGGTGCATTCAGGCCTACTGACTTCCATATTAAACCGGCGCTGTCTTCTTCTTCAACGCCTAAAACTCGAACCATGCCTAGAAAACTGATGCCCAGACCGCATGGTCAGGCCACTTTGCCTAAAGAACAAATGATAAGAATGACAGAAGACCTTATTACTTTAATCAGGGGAAGCCAACTTTCCCCCTCGAAGAGACCTAGGACTGAGTTTGCTTATGATACTTCTGACCAGGATTATGAAATTTCTGTTTCCTCTGATGACCAGGATTTACCCTTCTATACCTATGAGGATTGTGATGCTGAGGACTCTATTTCCTCTGCTTCCCCCAGAGGATTTCCCTTTTGCTGAAACATTGCATACTCTCAGGGAGCTTTTTCGTTGGGAAATTCAGGATTTCTCTGATTCTAAAAAGAGGCTTAGGAATTTCTTACTCCTGCCCCAGCACAGGCCTTTAACTATACCTCCTGTACTGGACATTGTTGATGATGCCTTTTTAGAATCTAGCATGGCCTCTGACTCTTTACCTCCTGCTTCCAGAAAACTTGATAGATATTACAGGGTTCCTGACTCTCACAAGTTCTTTTTCAAAAATCCTACTGCGGATCCTGAAACCATTTCACAGGGACCCAAGGGCATTAAAGCTACTACTGCCAAAAATTCTACCCCCTCTGATAGAGACTCCAGGGCACCGAATAGATGGGGTAAGAAGGTATACACTTCTGCAACTTTGCCATTAGGGCCTTGAATTGCCAGTTTCATATGTTAAAGTATCAGCTGCATATTACTGGATTGCTTAAACAGAAAATGGTGTTGACTCCTGATTGTTCTGAAAATAACAGGATTTTATGCATTCTGCTGAACAAGTTGTAAACATACATTACAATGTGGTTTTGATTCACTAGAGGCATCTTGCAGGGCTGCGGTAACTGGGTCTGTACTTAGAAGGCATGCTTGGCTTAAGGAGCAATCCTTGCCAGATCATGTTAAAGCGAAATTATTAGATGCTCCCTTAAATCAGAGCCACCTGTTTGGCAATAAGGCAGAAGAAGTTCTTAAAAAGATGGAGGAAAAAGCTAAATATGTGCAAACTGTTAAAGACTTTTTACAAGTACAACCTCCAAGATTTAGTAGGCATTGGCCTTCTAAGAATTGGTCCTTTCCTGCCTCTTCCAGACCTTCTCAGTCCAAACCCAGATCCAGCAGAGCACCCAGGCTTCAGTCCCAGGGGACGCACAGGACTAAGCAGTGGGGGGCCTCCACTTCCAATTTGGGAGTAATAAAACTCCCCCCTATGGTAAACTGTCTCAATGACTTATTTTTAAAACTTCCAAGCACTTCTCAACTGACTGCCCCTTTGGGGGGAAAGATTGTACTTCATGCAAAGAACTGGGGACTCATTACCCAGGACAAATGGGTTTTTAATATAGTGTCCCAAGGATACAGATTTCACTTCCACATGTCACCAACTCCAAGCAGTTGGCCGGATCTACCTCCAAAGCAGTGGGAAGAGGCCCAAAAGCAAGTACTCACTGCCCTTTGGCTTATCCACTGCGCCCAGGGTATTCACAAAGTGCCTAGCTCCAGTCATTGCATTTTGCAGGCAAAGAATTATTTAAATATACCAATACCTGGACAATTGTCTAATTCAGGCAGAAAACCAGGACATACTTTTGAATCATCTGGCTTTTGTTCAGAGGGTGCTAACTTGTCTGGGGTGCACCATAAACGAAAAGAAATCACACCTGGTACCGTGTCAACAAATTATATTCCTGGGAGCAAGCTTTCCTCATGCCAGAGAAACAAATTCATTTGACAGCCTACTTTAAACAAGTGATCAGAAAAACCCTGCTATCTGCAAGGCAAATACTACAAGCCTTTGGGTTCATGGCTACCTGCATTCTTCAAATTCCATGTGCAAGACTGCATATGAGGAAACTACAGTGGTATATAAAAAGCCTATGGTGTCAACATTCTCAGGATCTAAAAGCAATGATTCCTATCATTCCTTGTCTATGCGTAGAGTTCCTTTGGTGGGCAGAGGCCTGCCATCAAAACAAGGGACTACCATTCACACTACCCCCTGCCGCTCAAACCCTAACAGACGCATCAGACTATGCATGGGGGGGGGGCACCTGGCAGTCGGAAGGGGGGGCACCTGGCAGTCGGAAGTGCACTCAGGGCAAATGGAACCCAATTCAAATGCACCTTCACATCAATCATAAAGAAATGTTAGCTGTACAGAATGCTCTTGACAGCCTTCAAGGACCACATTCTTCCAGGGCAATTAATGGTAAAGACGGACAACACCACTGTTATGTGGTACATAAACAAGCAGGGGGGTACAGATTCTTACCGCCCTCTGCAGACTAGCCATTACATTGTGGAACACAGCCTTGAGCTACCAAGTACATCTACAAGCTCAATTCCTGCCAGGAAAACTAAATACACTGGCAGATGGACTAAGCAGAACCCTTATGGACCCACACGAATGGAAACTGGAACCAAGGATTTTCAACATGTTGACAAGCAAATGGGGGAGCCCAAATATAGACCGGTTTGCCTCCCCCCAGAACTATCAATTGGAAACATTTTGTGCAAGGACTCCCCACAGACAAGCTTGAAAAATGGATGCTCTGTCCTTCAGCTGGAAAAAAAAACTATCAGTTTATGCCTTTCCTCCTCTGCCTCTGCTCTCCAAAGTACTACTCAAGGTCAAACAAGACAAACCAAGGATGATTTTGATTGCACCAGCCTGGCCACGCCAACACTGGTACCCCCTCCTACGCAGTGTGTCACTGTTGGCCCCATGGCACCTGCCTCAGACTCCTACCCTGCTGTCTCAGCAGGAGAACCAGATTCTGCACCCTCATCTTCCAACACTGAACCTAGCAGCCTGGCTAATTACCTAAGCTCTCCTTTACCATCCCTGAGTAAACCAGTGATGGATGTCATTTTAGAGGCAAGGAGGCCTAGTACTAGAAAATCTTATGCTGAAAAATGGAAAAGATTCTGTGCCTGGAACCAATCTCAAGGGATGAGCACAGCAGTGCCCAATTTACTTCAGATTTTGCAATACTTAACTGAGATGCTTCACAAGGGCCTGTCTTTTTCCTCAAAAATTCATGCCTCAGCCATTTCAGTTCATTATAACACAGAACCTCCCATCTTCTCTCTTCCACTGCTGAAGCAGTTCCTCAGCGGGGCCAAAAATCTAAGACCACCCAGGAGAGCTCCAACTCCAGTCTGGGACCTTAAATTTGTATTGGAGAAACACACCCTTTCTCCTTTCGAGCCAGCTGCTACTGCAGATTTAAAATTATTTTCTTGGAAAACAGCTTCCCTTTTAGCCATCACTTCAGCAAGAAGGGTATCTGAATTACAGGCCCTTATGGCAGTGGAGCCTTTCATCATCTTTCATGCGGACAGGGTGTCCCTTAGGACCAATCCCTCTTTCATGCCAAAGGTGGTATCCAGTGTGGCCTTTAATCAGTCCATTCATTTGCCTACCTTCTTTCCTAATCCACAGAACAAAGGGAAACGGATACTGCACTCCTTAGATGTGCACAGACAACTTAGATTCTACTTGGACAGGTCTAAACCTCAAAGGAAATCTGAACAACTGCTGGTGGCATTTGCTGCAGGGACAGAGGGGAAGGCTATTTCAAAGCTAGCTGCCTCGAAATGGATAGGCCATTGCATTCACTTCTGCTATAAGCACCATGGAAAACCTATCCCACAAGAGATCAGATCCCACTCAAGCAGGGCTGCATCTACCTCTACAGCCTTTCTCAGAGTCATACCTACCAGGGACATCCTAGAAGCTGCTATCTGGAGATCTGTACATACTTTCACCAAGCATTACCATTTGCCAATTTTTTTCTAAATCCAGAGCTGACTTTGCCACTGCAGTCTTGCAGGGCCTTATAGCTGGTCCTAATGCTATCTAAATTCCTCCTCACATCCTTAGCTTTGGGAATCTACCCAAATGTAATGACTGCAGCAGTGAAACATGAAGAACATAAATGTAGATGTTCGAGTTTATTCACTGTTGCAGTCCTGGTTACCCTCCCTCCAGCCCCCTGACTTCGTTTGACTATACCTCTTCTCTCCTTTTCAATGCTTAAAAGCTTTTTGGTGTATTTGCTTTTTTGTTTGAGGTATAACCTTGTATATTTATAGATTTAATTGCTTTCCATTAGGGGGGCACCCTACATCTGGGGCAAGAAAAACTGATATAATGACGTCTGCTGCATGTTTTATACCCGATGACCAACACAGGACCCAAGACTTTGTTGATCAGGCCGACTGAGGGCTACCTGCAAGTAGATAACCCAAATGTAATGACTGCAACAGTGAATACACTTGAACATCTACATTTATGGTAAGTGTACACAACTGTACTTTTTACCTTCTGTTGCTGCCAAGCTTCCCCAGGAAAATAAAGACCATTTTCGGCCTGACCATGAAACAAACTACCAGTCTGTCTGTCAAACCTTCTCCAGTTACACAAAGAAAAAGTTAACTAAACAGCCTTTACCATCACAAGCAAGTTGATAATTTGCCACAGTCGCAGGTGGGTGACTGCTGTGGTCAAAGTTGGTTCCTCAGACCACTCATATTTTTCCTGAGATCCCCCTTGTGACATCTGTACAGCCACCATGAGCCATGGGTTAGCCACATTCTCTTTGGCTTTTGGGATCCCCTCAGTGGGCAAGGAAGAGACATCCTTGTCAGTCAAGGGAGAAGGAGCAGGGAATATGCACCTGCTTAGCCAGAATGTTGTGTCCATCCCTGAGGATGCTATTGCTGGTAGTGCTAAGTCTGTTTGCCGTAACATTCCTGAAAGAGACAGAAAAGTAAATATTTAACTTCTCCTGTGTTAGTTTCTCTAGACAGGAATAATTTATTGGGCTTGGCTCTGGGACTTGTTTAAGCTATTGACGCTTCCTGTAAGGTAGTTTCTGGTGAAATAAAAAGTGATTCCTCTTCCTCTTTCTTTGAAGAGATTTTGGGTATGAAATCTGTGTGGGAATATAAATGGACAGATGCAGGGTTTTTTTTCTCCTCATGTTTATGATTCATATTTTGAGAAGAATATGGTATCTGAGTTTCTCTGTAAAGGATTGACTTTCTCGGAGAGTATTTCCAGAATGAGCCATTGTTTTTAGTGGGAGAACACTGAGGTGGAATTCCTAGAACCTTCAGAACCCCCCCGTGCTGTCAGCATTGGAGTGTGTTTGTCATAGCCTGCGGTTTCCCTGACAGCCAACTTGCTTCCCCTAAGAAAGTAGATAGAATGTACAAAGTTCATCATTCAAGTTTTTATACACTATTCCCAGACATGACCCAACAGCTGATGCTGTAGTTAGTCTAGCTATTGCCAAGAAGTTTGTAAATTCTAATTCTTCTCCTTCAGACCAGGATAGTAAAGCTGTTGACAAGTTTGGGGGAAAAGTGTATGCTTCTGCAACTTTGATTTTTTTAGAATTCTAAATTGTCAGACTCATATACTGACTAATTGTAAAAGTATGAAGAATAATTTGGCTGCAGTTTCCTCTTGAAAAAAAAATCTGCTTTGTATAGTCTAGTTTCTTCGGTTTCTCAGGTCACTACTCATTGTTTGAAGTGTGTTTATGGCTCTGTAGATACTGCTTCCACGGCTGTTAACACTGGTACTGTTTGAGGTTTGCCTAGCTGCCTTCTCAGAACCACCCAGAAGATGTCAAAAATGAAATTTTGGATTCTCCTTTGAACAAAGATTTATTTTTGGACCCACTGCTGTAGAGCTTCTCAAAAAATGTGCTCAGAGAGAGGTATGCCTGTTCGGGGAATTTTTCAAATTGTACAGCCTTCCTTTCTCTAAATTTTCCATGAGATTGTCTGCTCTCTCTTCCAGTGTTGGCAAGAAGCAAAGTAAACAATTTCAACAGAATCCTGGTTAGCAGATGTTTAAAAAGTAATGGCAGGGAGGTTCCCAAACGAATACTGGAAACCCCCCCGAGTTAAAGTCACACAAGGTAGAATGACTGTATAATAGACTTTGTGACCTCCACCATTTCTCTGGCAGTCCCTTATCAGTTACAGAAAGTCTGAATCTCCATTTCTGTCTTTGGCAACACTTTGTTTCAGGCAAATGGGTTCTGAATGTGATCTGCCTACGGATACCCATGGCAGTGGGAGGAAATTCCTCATCAGGACATTCCTCTTCATCTGAAAGACCAAACATTTTTCTTCCCTCTGTCCTATATCATATGCAGTCTCAGAAGGTAATAGAAACAGTTCCTCCCTATTAATTGTGTCAAAGGTTTTATTCAAGAAGGCTTTTAGTGCCAAAGAATTAAAATTCCAGGACCAGTTCTGGATCTTTCTTTCCTGAATCAGTTTGTGATACTGCCCAAGTTCAAAATGCTTGCACTTCACATCCTATTCCCTTTTTTTCTTTATTTGATTTTTTTTGTAGTAACCTTAGATTTAAAAGAGGCATTTCATCACATTCCTAGTCATCCTGATTGCATGTGTTTCTTTAGGTTTTTTAAGTCTGGATCAGTTCTGTGCCTTACCCTTTGTGCTATCCACTGCTCCAGAAGTGTTCACAAAGTGTCTAGCTGCTGTCATAGCCCATTGCATACTACAGGGTATTCACATTTTTCCATATTTAGACAACTTGCATATCTTTGCAGAGTCTTTTTCAAAGTGTCAGGAATCGCTCACCTAGGTAAGAGATCTACACAGACTGTGACTGGGATTCCAAGAGAACATTCAAAGTCTTCTTTGACGCCGTCACACAGGATTGTGTTTCTGGGGTGCCTGCTAAACATCTCAGTACAAAGACTTTTGCTTCAGCAGGAAAACAAATAGATCTTTATTTAGAGCTATTCCATTCAAACATCTGTCTCAGTGAGGGAATGACTCAAGATTCTGGGTCTCATGGTATGTGTGATTCACATGATACCCTTGTAAGACTCCACATGAGAAAGCTACAATGGCATCTGAAGTCTTTTTGGTCCCAGCATCAACCCCAATTGTCTTTTCAAAGTCCAGTTCTGGGATTTGTGAAAATGGAAATCACTTGATGGAGGCATCAAATTTCTCTGAATCCAGGTGTCCCATTCTCCCCTCTTGCTCCGAAGCAGTCAGTCACATCAGCTGCCCCAGACCTTGCTTGGGGAGCAATGTCAATGGATATAAAAGTGCAAGGTGTCTGGGAAAAGAAAGATAAATGCAGATAAATATGAAACAGATTCTAGCTCATGTAAAGGCTGTCAACTCTCTGTGAACCATCTGCGGTCCTCAGGACCTCTTCAAGTAGTTACAGACAGTACCACAGTGATGTGATACATAAACAAGCAAGGGGGAACCAGATCTTATTCCATTTGCAGACTAACAATATTAACATGGGATATAGCTTTACAGCACAATCTCACTCTACAGGTGTCTTACATTTTGTCAGAGCAAAGCTGAGCAGGACAAAGGCAGACTCTCACAAATGGAAATCGGATCAAGGGTCTTCCAAGGTTTGATTCATCTGTGGAGAATTTCTCAGGTAGACCTTTTTTTCTCCTTTCTAAGAAATCAGGTGCCAAAATTCTGTTTCAGGGCTTCATACAGGAAGGCCTGGAAGACAGATGCTGTTTCTTTTCCTTGGACAGGAATGTTCGTGTATACCTTTCCAGTGATATCCGGAGTACTTGAAGATTAGGAAGGAACACCCAAAGATTGTCAAGGTGACTCCCTTCTGGCCCAGGCAACAGTGGTTCTTCCTTCTTTTGGAACTGGCTAGGGGCATTTATCACAAGCTTTCTCACCGACTGAATTTTCTCACACAAGAACAGAGATGTTTAATGCATCCTGACCCCAAACAACTACATCTGACTGCTTGGATAAAGGGGTCTTAATATCCTTTAGGCACCTGTTTTCTGAGGATGTGCAACAGCTTCTAATGGAGGCAAGAAAGCCTGCTAATAAAAAATAATGTATAAGAAAATGGAAAAGGTTTTCTAGCAGATGGCAACAAAATAACCTGCACCCATTCAGGCCTAGTGTTTCTCTGGTTTTACAGTGTTTGTGTGAGTTACTGTCCTTTGTCCTGTCTAACTCCTCTGTCAAGGTTCATTTGCCAGGCATTTCAGCATGTCTGTCCATGGATCCCCCTCTTTCAATGCATTCTCATATGAAAATTTTTGAAATTGATGCTACACAAGAAGCCTCCTAGAAAACCAGTGGCTGTTCCTTGGGTTCTTAATTTTGTGTCAGAGAAGCTAACACTTGCTCCATTTGAATCAGCTCATCTGACTGACTAGAGGTTCTTAACATGAAAAAATATTTTGCTGATTGTGCTGACCTCTGCGAGAAGAGTATTTGAGTTGAAAGCTGTTATGCTGGGTCAGCCTTATATCATCTTTCACAGAGACACATTTATTTGAGAACTAATCCTTCTTTTATGCCTAAAGTAATATCTGAATTTACTTTAAGCCAAACTGTTCATTTCCTTGTTTTTCTTTTCTAGAACCTAAAAATGAGGGAGAATGGATACTTTATACATTGGATGTCCATAGACAATTCAGGTACTATCTTGACAGAACAAAATCTTTCAGAACGTCCGATCAGTTGTTTATTTCTTATGAAGGTAAGAAGAAGGGACAAGCTGTGTCAAAGCAGACTATTTCCAGATGGTTGTCTCAGGCTATTACCTTTTGTTATTCCCACCACAACAAAACTATTTTTGGAGTGTCTAGGCACATTCTACCACGGCCTTAGCTTCATCGTCATCTATGGCTTTTTGGAAAGGGATGGATTCTAGAAGTATTCTAGAAGCAACAACTTGGTCCTCTGTGCATACTTTTACAAAACACTATAAGCAAATTCCTTTTCCAGGTCTAGGAGAGGCACTTTACTAGGACCATTCTGCAGAGGCTGCTGGACCTTTTCCCCAGTTGTTCTCAGCTATGGTAACTTAACCATATAGCTTAAGCTGCTGCAGCAGTGATTAATATGAAAAATGTAATACAGCTGGCTAAGCAAACTTACAATAAAAGTATATGTTTAAATGAACACTTCTGCACTAGCTTCTCAATCTTTCCACACCCTTGTTTTTTGGTGTGTTTTTTATGCCCATGTGTGGACACAAATTTTGTCTTTTCCTAGCAGTGTCATTTCAGGGCTTAGCCTCCCTCTCTCAATTGGCATGAGAGCTCTGAAGGGTTTGGCCCCCAAACCTATCTTTTTAGTCAGCATAGATCAGTATGATTAATGGTTTGGATGTGTGGAAGGTGCCGTGAAGCTTTTGGAAGTTGTCCAGCTGTTATATCCTATGCAGGATATAACCCATATATCTTAAGCTGTTACAGTACTTTCCCAAATAACTCAGCACTCCAGCAATGTGGTTCTGATGCTGTGGACACATCATGCAAGACAGCAGCTATGGGATCAGATATAAGGAGACATGACTGGCTAAGAACCAATCCTTTGCCAGACTATGCAGAGGGGAACTCCTGAATGCCCCACTAGACATAAATTAAGAAACTGGAGGGCAGAGGGAAAAATGCAGTCTCTAAATCATTTTTTTCTTCTCCTGCACCCAATTATAGTATAAATTGTCCTATCAAAGGCTGACTTTCCTGCTAGAGACTAGAAAAAGAAAAACAGCAAAAGGGTAAGAAAGGACATTACATAAACAGATTGGAAGACTAAAATGGGAAGTTTGGGGCCCTCATGATCCATAACCCCCAAATCCCATCCCAACCCATACATTACCAAAAGTCCTCTCCAAAAAAACCCTCTCCAAAGGAGACACATGACCAGTGGGTGTTAAAGATCTTGACTCATGGAATCCCTCTAAGCTTCATAAGAAAGCCAAAGTCTTCAGTTACTTATCCAGGTTCAAGAGCTGAAAGTAATTTAGTACAACTGCTCGTGCAAGATCTGCTTGCACTAGGGGATATATAAATAAATATATATACATATATATATATATATATATATATATATATATAGAGAGAGAGAGAGAGAGGCTACCAAAGACAGAGGAGAGCAGCACAGGCTGCTGCCAAAGAATTGTAGACCGTGGAGACCCATCTTGGGCCTATCAGGATTAAGCAAGTTCCTGAGGGTGCCAAGAGTCAGAATGCTACCATTGCATGGTCTTCTGTCTGTTCTTATGCTTCATACTTACGTGATCACCCTGGACCTAAAAGATGCCTTGTTGCATTTATCTATAGCCAGGTTGCATAGACATTTCCTCAGATTCAGAGGAGGGGGTGACCACACTCATTTCATTTCCTTGTCCTTTGGTATATCCACTACATTTTTCACAAAGTGTCTGGCACCAATAGTAACCTGTTGCAAAACCAGGCATTCACTATACACGTATGTGGATGGCTACCTCATCCAAATAGTAATGCTGGAGGAGATACAGAAGGCCCTTCATTTCACCGTGATCTATTTTCAGAATTTGGGTCTAGTTCTAAATTTATGAAAGTTCCATATAATACTATCAAGGCAGGTCCTATTTCTAGGGGCACTTTTGGACACTGAACAGCAGTGGAGCCTTCTAACCTCCAAAGAAGATCCTGTTTCTGACAGACTGCTTTAGATCAGCAGCTCAGCAGGATGAGATTACTGCAAGGGAGTTCCTGAGAGTGCTGGATTACATGTCTTCCTCCATTTTGGTGGTGCCCCTAACAAGGCTGCACATTCGGTAACTGCAATGGTACCAGAGAAGCAGATGATGCTAGCATGTCCAGTCCCTAGAATGATCCGTTCCCAGTTGCACTGCATTAAGAAGAAACTGTTATGGGAGATCCAGTATATACACCTCAACCAGGGAGGTACAATTCAAACTAGGCCTAGACACCTAGTAGCTTACCACAGTCCCCTCACACATAGCATGGAATCCCACTCACTGGAGAGCTGAAGATCCAGAAGACCTGGAACAAAACACTAAGGAGAAAATGCACCACCATAAAAGAAAAGATGGCTGAAAGATGGCTGTGATCCAAACAGACCAACAAAAGAGTATTAACCATATCCTGAAGATGTACTTACTGTATCACTTTTACTCTTTGCAAAATTGACCTGTGTTCATTAGCCAGTGTTTCTACTATGAACTGACCTTGTAGGGTGCAGTTAATTGAGATTCATCTTAAAACTCGTTTGCTATAAAGCTGCATTGAATATATGCAAAATCAATGTATTCTTCCATAGTCTGAGTTTGAATCAAAATATCATCTGTATACTCTGACAATTTCAGTGTATTCAATACTTCTACGAATATTTGATGAAAGAAACACCATGGCAACCTATTCTTTGAAAATTGTTTTTTTTTTTTTGGAATGTAAAAGCAAGACATAAATCTGACTTAGGAGTAAAAGATGCTGCATAGTATCCATTTGCTAAATCTAACCATGTTGCTGTTGAATCGGTTATTGTCATCAAGTCAGGCATAGGAGGGTCTAAATGAGCCACTTTTGCTGTATATTTATTCAGTATTCTTAAATCTACATGTCAAGGGCACGATTTATTTTTCACTGATAAGATGGGTCTATTACTAGGTGAATTACCTTTACAATCTACTCCTTTTCGCTGTCCTGAATAGCTTGGCATAAGTAAGGAACTGCCTTCCCTGGGATTTTGTACTGATGTTGATATGGCTGTAACTTCTTTTCCACTTAATCCTTTTCAGACACCTGACCAGAATTGTTTTTTTTTTTTTTTTGATTTAGTCCATAACTGTGGGTAAGTTTATAGTAATTTTAGACTTTTGGCTGAACTCCCACTAGTAACTTCTTTAACTATTTCAGTTTGTTCTCTTAACTGTGTCACAGTGCACATGCGTTTGACAGTCTCACTGTATGATCTGATTCAGTATATCCACTACATTCCTAGTACTTCCATTCCAAGGAATGTTAAGGAAGAATGTGAATTCATCCAAAATTGGCATGTCATCTGTTTTCCATTGAGCCTGGTTCATCTGCACAAGGTTCCATCCAACAACTGTTGTGTACCCAACCCAGCATCCCCTTTCATTTTGGAAATCTTGAGATTTGTGTACTAAACTTACTTATTTGGGACCATTGTATGCCTGGTATGTTTGTCCCATATTAGTACCATTAACATTTGTTTCCTGACCATTCTAATCAGCTTTTTTTTTTTTCCTGTGGTCTGCCAGCATACCATCCTGGACACTGTCTTTTTGAATGACCTTCCTCTTTGCAGTGGAAGCATGGAAGCGTTGGACTGCCTGACTTTTGTTTAGATTCACCATCCTTATGTTTAGCATGTGCAAATTCTACCACTTGACCTTCTCTGCAACCTATACCTCTCAACCTCTTAACTCAAGAAATCTAGCCAAAGCCAAAAATAGTTTTGGTGGGGGGGCAAAATAGGGACATATTTTAACTCTTGCTTTTATAAATTTAAAAAGTTGCTACAATAGCAGGTTTTGCACCAGAAGGTTTTTTCTTTGAAGGATATGAAGTATGAAACTCAAATGTCTGCCATTATTTAGTAACTTCTATCCTCAGTGATATGCCGAAAAACCACAAATTTTATGAGGAACAGACCAAACGTGTGGCAAAAATGTGAGAGAGGTATGCTGTAACCTTTGGTCCTTAATTTCTGTTTATGAGACACTGCAATCATTTTGTTATATGCTTCTCTTTTTTTCTGGCTGTAATGGACTCTTTTTATCCTGTAACATGTTCTTTTTTTAGGCCTAAAGCTTGATGGCACCATTCATCTTTGGAATCTTTTGAGCAAACTGTAGCATTAACTTTCTGTCTACATCTTACAAACTATTTTGACCATTATTGTGCACCAAATACTATTCCCAGCTAAAGTTTTCTCATGCCTTTACCACTCTGTCAGATTTTTTAAACCTTGAATCCAGCCATTATCTTGTCTAAGCTCATTTTTGCTATGCATTCTCTTGAGTCTGTTCTCAGTTTGTACAGAGGTGGCTACATCAAAATGTTCTCTCTCTCAAAAACTCCATTTGTGTTTCTGTTGTTTTGAGACAGTAAAGCAAATTAGCAACTGACTATCTCAACATCATTTTCCATCTGATCTTATTTACCCATTCCTTAAAATCCATAATAATTTTGGACAAGTAAATTTGTACAATCTATCTGCGGCAATATTTGGAAAAACTGCATTTCTTAAGATCTTCTGCATGTGACACATGATACACTTTTGAAGAACTCTGCTTCAAGCTGTGTCTCTGTCCAGACCGTCCCCTGACATGATTCACTCATCTTTCACTTCTCTTTGTGGAAGCAAAGTGCCCTTAAGGAAGTTTTGTTTTTTTATTTTTGGTCAGTATAATTTCGATCCAGTTCCCTTGCTAAAGATCTAAGTTTAAAGGTTGAATATTTTTACCAGTTTTCCCCCACACTGCAGACTACTGAAATTTGTCATGAGTTTTGGAAACTGCTCCTTGTACTCCTACCTTGTTCATTGGTGACTGTCTAGTCTGAAAGATTAAAAATACTGAAGATTGTCAGCTTCTGAAAATTAAAATTTTTTATTTATTCTACAAAAAATAAGTCGGACAGCAGAATTTGAAGCTAATGTCGTAAAGCTAGCATATTAATGGCTAACAGGCCGTCATTTTCCCTGATGCAGATTGTCTAGCTTTCTTCTTTTTACTTTGCCTTTTATATTCTTTCTAGGATGTCCTACATGCAAGAAATAATGTTTGGTGTACATAATCATATCATGGTTTTGTGTGTACATTTACATCATGTTTTATCTCTGTGTTCATTTCCGTCTTTAAAGCTGAACTCCAAACATGTTTTACTACAGCTGTATTCTGAGGGAAATACAAAACACTAGAACACAGAGAGTGAGAGAGAAAACAGTCCTAACAGAGGAACTTACTGGCCTTTTATGCATTTTTCCTACATAACTTCTTCAACCTTTGCAATTCAATTTTTAATTTTCATATTATATTTTCCAGTGTTTAAGGACCATGAATGGCCCAACATGCACTGGGCTACTGTTTGTCAGTTCCTCTAGGAAAGTCTTCTAAGAGGAACTTACTGTGTTGCTACCAAGCAGCAGTTTTGACTGCTTCACAAAGTGTCTGTCCATCTTGGTCATGATTATGTGGGGATGGCTGAGAAACTGACAGTCTTATTCCCACATCTTTCTCCCTTTCAAACATTTATGATAATTCCAAC
The DNA here is from genome assembly GCF_019279795.1 of Protopterus annectens. Classification (NCBI taxonomy): domain Eukaryota; kingdom Metazoa; phylum Chordata; order Ceratodontiformes; family Protopteridae; genus Protopterus; species Protopterus annectens. The sequence continues at coordinate 1,104,173,953 of NC_056731.1, forward strand.
CAATCCTATACTGTACTGATTTCAGTAGTCATCACAGTGTAACCCATAATATAGCTACCTCCGTAGGGATTCTGGATGGTGTCAGAAGGCATGATGCTTGCCTGTTGGTATATCATAATTTCTGATTTCCACAGATGGTTTCTGTGCTTTGTCTTCGGAGTGGTATTTTTAGAACATAGTGCTGTCCTTTGACCTTTTGTATGCTTCCTGAAAAATCACCGAGACATTAGCTGTAGTAACAAAAATGTTGTGGCAATCAAGCATCATTTGTTGGAAGACTGACCACTGCTACCCTTCTGGAAGGAGTTCCTGGGATTGATTGTGGTTTAAACACTGTTCAATGGGGTTACCATCAAGTCAGAAAAGTAACTTCTGCTTCTGACATGGTGCATTCTCTTTACAGGAGTGATGCTGTACACTCCAGTCATACACACTCCAGCTGGTGAACATTGTGCTAAAACTCAAGTTAGCATCATTAGCATCCTGGGTTGTGCCACAGAGGACAGTAAAAAATTGTGTTCTGTTATGCCTTTTGGAGATCATGGCAGCTGTTGGACTTGAGGATTTTCCCCAATCAACACGCAGGTCTTGCAGTGTACTGCCAGAGGCTGCTGAGCCATCAGTCCACTGGTGGTATATGCTCCACATATCAGACCTTTGTTTCCATTTCTTATGATGGTGGGTCTTGACCCACATCCTGGAGACTGGATTTTCTTTCTGCTTCCTTTTCAAATGCAAACTTTAAATGTGAAGTCTCTGCTGGAAGGAGTGGTGGTGCAACTTTGCTGTTATCTTGTTCAAGGCCACTAGACTTCTGCAAACCAGTAGCTAGCTCTGTATCAGTCTATTAGAGCTGGTAAAGGTGCTAGTGATGGGGGATCACCAAATTGCTCTACTTGATATGATAAAATTCCAGTCCAAGAAGTCAGATATTCTCCTGTACAATTGCTAATGTCTTGTGGATTAACAGATGATTTACTTATCTTCTGAATTCTGTGAGCAAGATTCAAATTAACACATTAAAAGAAAGAAACTTTATAAAGAAATTCTATTCTGACAGGCCAACAAGGCAGTTAACAGATCTATAGGAAGAGGAGAATGTCAGAATTCAGCAAAGATGGTCTTGGCAACTCACTTCTGTGCTTTAGAATTAAAAGCAATGCAGATTATTTACAGTTCATAGATCTAATAGAAGAATCTGCAGGAAATGTCACAAAAAGTTAACGAAGACGTAATAAGTTTCTGTCCCATAGTATCTTTCTTTTTGGACAGCCATTTTTGTGTCTGAAGAACCTGATGTGAACTTTAACCTCCTATGGGCTCAGTATGCTCTTATAGGTTTATAGGTGTGTACTAGGCTAATGGTCCTGGAGCCTTTACAAACTTAGCCTATAGAAGTGCCCTGGCATCGTGCCACCCGAAGTTAGTTCCCAGTGCCTCAGTGTCTTCTGACCCTGGTTCATTGTACAGCTATTTGTAAGTACTAGATCACAAAGACAGATGAAAGTGCCCACACACTGGTAGGACTGGTGTTATGTTAATACCATCGGTAACTTAATCTGTTATGCAAAGTGACATTTTAATGTGTCTTATATGACAGAAGTTCATCTTTGACAAAGTATAAAAGAAAAATGTTTTGTATGTGCCATGGTACTAAAGTAGGATGCAGCAAACAAATTTTTACAGTGCAGAAGTGTATTCATAAGAAGGAGATGTAATGCATGATGTACCTGAAGTGTTGTTGTACATTATAATGAAGATATAGGGCCATAACAGTCATACATTGCATATGCTGTGTCACAGTTAAAATAGGAAAGTGGACTCGCTGTCTGATGATGCACTAAATTTGTTACTGTTGCAAATCTAAATTTTAAATATAATTTAGCCTGCAGGGTTAGAGATTTTCATAGGATTTTTAGAACATTTGAAACTGCATATTCACTTGGCAAGTTCTCTGCACTTCAGTTTAAAATAGTAACTGCTTTAAATGTTAAATATTGTTCAAGAAAATAATATATAATCGATATTTATACTTGTGAAATAAACTAGGTTAGTGCATTGTGTAACTCTGGGCTGTTAAAGAGAGCAGCTTGGTGAAGAAAAGTCATCATATATTTCTTGTAATAGATTGTTATTTACACTGATGAATGCAAAATTATTTAAGGTCCATTATTTCTTGAAAATGAAGAATGCAATATTAGACTGTAGATATTAGGATCAAGCTGAAAAGGATGGAAGAATGTGTTTGATGCTGTATACAAGCTTAAAGTCCCTTGAATGAACGAGGGAAAAAGACTAGAGTTTGAGGGTTGGCACTGTCAGGTTAAATCATGTTTTTTCCCATCCTTCCCCTAGTTAAAATTAGATTATATCATTTTTGCTAGTCACTTTTTTACATAGCATACTTTAAAGTTAATGTCAGGAAGTCACAGTGCATGAAGAGAAGAAGTAAAAGAAGCAATAAAATAACTGGAAAATTGAATGATCTAGCAGAAGTAAAGCTTCACGATAGTGCCTTGTGTGTGCTGGTCTCTCCTGATTCTGGAGACCTGTAGTTGGACGCAAGTGCTTCCGAGATGTCTGAGATTCAGAGCAAAGTATACTTTGAAGTTAGGTGAATGAGTGACTCTTCTCTTGATTGTATTAGTAAGACTGATGGGAGTTTAGAAGAGATGGAAAGAGTGTTATCTACTCAAATGGACAACATGGAGGAAATTAAAAAGAAGGAAAGTGTGCACACTTTGCATCTAGCAGAACCTGAAGCATCCCAACAGGAAGTAAAAGAGAAGTTATTTGAAATGGAGGACCAGGAGTGAAGAGAAAACCTCAGATTCAGGAATCTACCTGAAGGGATAAAAAGAAAGGACTGTCAGGTCTTTATGATCTCCCAGTTGCAAGAATGGATAGGCCTTCCACCAATGAAACTCCTCCTAGAGAGAGCGCATAGAATTGATATGCTAGCAGATAGCGACCAGATTTCCCTCCCTGATAGTAGTTAAGATCCAGAACTTCCAAGTAAAGGAACAGTTGTTATCCAAGCTCTGGAAGAAGTTAGATACTATCTGTGCATGGGAAGAGAATTTTCATGGATCAGGATTATTTCCTTGACACCAGACAGAAGGGGAATAGATTCCTGCCCAGCATCAAGTTTTGTAGATTGCCGAATCTTTGGTTTAAATTGATCTAGTCTGCAGTGCAAAAAATATTTTTTCCAACTAGACCAAAGACTTTTTCAGACATTGAACAAGCACAAGAAATGCTGGAGCAGTATAGATTAGACACTTCTCCAACTAAACAAGATGTCCAGAGTCATGCGGGCCCTGATGAACCTCCACACCAAAGGGAAAACAATTGGGAGGGATGACCTGTTAAACCCTTCCCACTCTTCTGCAGGAAGATGCAGGAGAAACAACTGGACATATTACAAGGGAGGCTTTACAGATCATTGACCAAGAGCAGAAGAAATATAATGCTCTGGATGTTTGTAACTGTCTCAAATACATTTTTCTGGAAATGATGGAGAGATGTTTGATGGTAAATCCTTCCAGAAGTGAGATACTGTTGCTAATCCCCCCCCCCCATGTTAATATCACCAGTAGAAGCACTGTCTCAGTCTTTTTAACTGACAGTTTGACTTTGATCTGTATGTATGTATGTATGTAGGTTATTAGAATTGTTGCAGGAAAATCACGTAAACCTAGCAGCTGTGTTATATTGTGGATACTTTCCGCAACCTCCAAGCTCCCTGCCTCTATATTTTAATTGCAAATAATCAAAACTGTCAAGATTTTTCTTTTTGGTTTTATATTCCTTGGTTAATTCAGTCTTTGGTTGGCTGCTAACAAATTACTAGCTTTTTTGAATGCTTGGGGGAATTACTGAGACATTGGACCAGTAAGAATCTCTTCTTAAAACTATAGGTGGGTCTGCTTAGAGAGATTGGCACATGTTTTTATGAAACAGAAAGGAGATGATTGGCATATACAAAAACATGCATAGAGGCTTGATTTACTGCATGCTTATGACCATGTGGCATTTCTTGCAAGGGACCATTACTATTACTAATATTTTAATAAGAATTTTCAGTTCCTCCCTTTCTTTGTAATTAAGATTATATTAGGAACATCAGTGTCTTGCATAGCATTGATATATTTTAAATGCTTCTGTGTAACAGAAAGTCTAAAGTGCTATAAGTGCACCTATCAGAGCAATGTGCACACAACTAGCTGGAAGATACTTTTTTTGGAATCAAGGGGAGGAAAAGTTTTGTATATATAGTTATTTCTCTTCTTGTTTTTTTGCCAAAGAACATATGGCAAAGACATATTTAAACCCTCACTGATGGTCCTTTTTCACACATTTTTTCAACCCTGTCAGCTATGTGTCAAGCGTGAATTCTTTCTCTCAAATTTAGATTCCTCCTTGGAATATAGGTAGCATGTTGCATCAATTATTTGATTAACTTTACTGAGAATGTTATTGAAATTAGCTACCTGGAATGTTAATGGCCTCACAGGTGGAAGTAAGCAATCAAGAGTTAAGGACTATGTCAGGCAGGCAGACTTAAATGTAATTATTTTGCAGATGCCAGCACAGTTGAAGGCAGAAAGAGAGGGGTGATAACTTTACTCACAAAAGGATCTTCCCTTTTTATAGAAGACATGAAAAAAGACGAGTATGGCAGATGTATACTATTAAGAGGTAAATGGAAAGACAAGAGACATACTGTGGGAACTTTTTTTTTTTCATCGTAGTCATTAAAAGCAGATAGTAGAAGTATTAGATACTGTGGAACTCTGCCAAGGAATAGGGATATTTGGGGGAGATGGAGATTGGGAACTTGGTCTCTAGGTGATGGTCACTGTTGATTTGATATCCTGACCCTGTGTATAAAATAGGTAGAAGTGGATTGATGTCAATGTTGACTTCTATGGAGGATGTAAGTGGAGGCCTTAGGGATAGAAAGGCTAGATTTCTTAAGGAAATGTTATCATTTTATTGCAAGGATGTGGGACTGAACTGTAAAGGATACAGATGGTTAGGTCATTTTGGCACAAGAGCTAGACTGGACATGATCTGCATAACAGGGGAACATGAATATTTGAGAAAAAGGATGTTATTTCATCCCATACTGTTGTCTAATAATGCACTCATAAAGTTGGAGATAAGATACCCCATTAAAAATTGGGGCCAAGACATTGGAGAATTAATGTCACCTGGCTAAAAAAAATTACAGAGAAAAAACACCCTACTGGGTTGGCGTCTTAAGAGTCTAAAGAATCTTTTTCTTCTTCCGGCTTTTCCCGATTAGGGGTCGCCACAGCAGATCATCTGTCCGCTCATGATTGGCAGTGGAGTTTTACAGTGTCGAGTTGCCAGCCCGGCGCCCAACCTTCCACAGAAGGCACACACATGCACACACTCGAGAGTCTAAGGAATCTACAAGAAGGGAAAACAAGGCCTTTTGGAATGTTGGGATGTATATAAAAAGGATGTCAAAAACAAAATAGAAGAATATGACAGTATAATTTGTGTGTCTAAGGAGAAACACATATAAAAACTGGGCACCGCAGTGGTAGTGTTGTCGCCTCACAGCAAGAGGCTCTCCGGTTTGATTCTCGGCTGGGGTGCCTACTGTGCAGAGTCTGCGTGTCCTACCTGCATTCACGTGTATTTCCTCCAGATGCTTCTGTTTCCTTTCACATTCCAAAAGCATGCGTCTGGAACATTTCTCCCCAGGCCTTCGCTGAAAATGGGCTGTGTCCCAGTCGGACTTTCCTGGTAAACAAATGTTAAATTAATTAATTAATTCTGGATGAAATAAAAAAAAAGTCTACAGTAGTGGGGACGTCTCCCAGGGGAGATTCAAGTGAAGACTTAAAATGATTTGAACAGGAATGGGTAGACCAGGCTGAGGACAGGATACAAATGCAACAGGTGACTTCATGAAATTGCAAAAAAGCCCTAGTAGCTAAGATGAGGCAGCAAAAAATGAAGTGGAGTGTATTAAAACTAAGAAAGCCCATCTCAGACAACCTAACCATAGAGTCAAGGGACATATTATAAATATCTGAAAATATTTTAAAAAGCTTTGAGACAAAAAGCTAGTCAGGATTGGTTTGAGTAACTGGAGGAATTTTTAGAGTGAGGCTTTATTAGCTAACGAGAGGAGTGACAAGTTCTTTTGAAACCAGTATCAACCCAAGATAATACAGCACAGTGTAAAAGGCAAGCTTTAAGGAAACCCCAGTTTGAGATAGTGACCCAGTAGAGATATGGGGGAAATGTCATGAAGAATTGATTCCTATTTGGTTTCTACTATTTAACAATATTCTAGATCAGAAGAGAATACCAAACTCTTGGCTGAAGGCTGTTATTGCTGTAATTTTAAAAGAAAGCAAGGACTGCAGCAGCTCCAGTTCTTACCAGCTTATTTCAGTCTGGCTCCATAATTATAACATTGTTATATCAGTATTGGCAGATCATGTAGCAAAAATGCTCCCAAGAGTAATACACCAAGACCAGCGTGTGTTCATTAAAAATAGACAAACCTTTGACAATATTATCTAAACTAGTATGATACGTGCTGAGACTCTGAAAAAGAAGAAAGACCTGGTTACATTGAGCCTTGATGCAGAAAAGGCATTTGATAGAGTCCATTTGGGATATTTGTGGAAAATTTTGTACAGGATGTATTTTCCTGGGGTGTTTATATCCTTGTTACAAGAGGCTTACAGAGATCTGGTTGTAGTGGTAAAAGTCAATGCTCAAACTAATTAAAATAGTTATTCCAATAAGTATTTCCACTGGAAGTAAAAATTGCTTAGGAGTTAAGAGTATCAGCTTTTTAAATGATTAAAGCCTCAATATTTTTCAATGTGTCCTTGAAGCTTAGTATACTTGGATAATCAACTCATCATGAGAGTAGGAGCTGCTGCAGTATAAGTCATCTGGCTGACCACTCATTCTGTGAATCCCAGAAGTTGTGAGCTGTTACTCTTTCTTCCTATTTCCCTGCCTGTCCTTCATAGGTTGGGCAGGAAATGATTTTATTAGCAGTCACAGGCCTTTCCACAAGCTTTCTTACGGGCACAGAATAAAGGATACACTTGCTGGTGACATCTCTGTCTCATTCCTTCACCATAAATAAATTATGTAAATTATATATGATGCATGTATGCATATGTAGGCAGACACGCACATACACACACAGCAGTACATCTAAACCTCTAAGCACAGTAATTTGAACAAATCTGGAAATAATGGGGGGGACAGGCCATAAACTTAGTTGGTAGAATTACATGTTTTGCATTAATGTGCATTTTCTTTAAGATATGAAGTCTGAAACTCAAATGTATGTCATTATTTATTGACTTCTGTCTTCGCTGATTTGCTAGAAAGATACAAGTTTTATGAGAAACAGACCAAAAATGAGGAAAAATCTGGACATTTTGTGAAAATCTGAACAGTTGAGAAGTATCACACACAGCACATGCTTTTGCTCTTTTTCTACTGTGAATAAACTCCATCAATGACGAATTACACTGGAGAACTAATCCCTGTTTTCAGATTACCTGATCCCACAGTTGAACTACACAGTTTCCATAGTTGGTCCCAGTTTCCAGTAGCTTTTGTAACTAAAATCAAAGATGGTGGTGTAGCGATAATATACTCAGATTGTCTCAACCTAATCCCTTGTAACTCCTCCATACAACAAGTCATTAATGCAGAAATTCTTATCACTTCCCTCAAACTAAACAAGCACAAACAAATCTGTATCATTACCTTATATATTCCCTCAGGCAGTAATATCAATATATTAGAAGACATTCTACAATGGGCCTCAACTTCCATCTCTCATGAAGCAGTCATACTAGCAGATGTTAATATTAATTGGCTTAACCTTATATCTACCTCCCCTAAATTTAGCATAAATCTTTTTGGATACAAACAATTGATACAAACTCCAACATACTTTAGCAAAAACTCAAATTCCATATTAGGCTGGATATTAGTATCTGATCCCACTAAATTTACCTCATCCAGCACCTTATCAAATCCCCACAATGACCATCTCCCTGTCTTCACCAAACGTCATTCACAAAATCCTTCAAAACACCAAACTGTAAAAACTGTTCACAACATAACACATTTTAACCCTCAGACATTCAACAATATCCTCTCCTCAATAAACTGGACTGTACTAAGAAATATCCCACTAGATGATGCCACTCAGAATTTTAACTCAATTTTTCTTAACACCTTAAACAAAATGGCACCCCCCAGAAATAAAAGAATAAAAACAAGAGATGCACCGTGGTTAACTAACACTACAAGAAGACTAATGCATACTAGAGACAAAGCCTGGAAAAATTGGTAGACAAACAAAACCTCCAACAGTATTGAAGTGTTAGTACCAAGGTCAAAAGACAGATAATCTCTGACAAAAAACATACTGTAGCGAACCTCAAAATAATTGCAAAACCAGTCCCAAGAAATTCTGGTCAAGAAAATACTGCAACCTGGGAAAAGTATAATCCCAATCTATGTCCACATAGTACACCTGTGGACACTGCTACACAACTTAATACCTAATTTGTAGACAGCATATGATTTGTTAAAAAACAATTTAGTCACAGTACTGCAGATCACAAACAACTGTTATCTCCTCATTTACTCTTCAATCAGTATCTATAGCCGATGTAAAACCCTCTTAAACAAAATAAAAATCTGCTGTACCTCTGCAGATAATCTACCCAGTGAATTCCTTAAAATAGCAGCAAGTAACATATGCTACCCATTATCCATACAGGAAGACTATGTCCACAGAATCTGGAAAAAATCTCATATCATTCCCATCAGTAAAGGCGGAACTTCTACGGACATCACTAATTTCAGACGAATAGCTATCCACAAATAACTCCTACAGTACCTCAACCAAGAAAAAATTTCTAAATCAAACCCAGCATGTTTTTCAACCTACCCATAGCACAAATACAGCTTTCAACAGATAGAGTGAACAAAGCCAGAGATAGTGGTCAACTTGCCTCGGCCATATTCCTTGACTTATCAAAGGCCTTTGATATGGTCAGCCATACTAAACTACTAGAGCAAATGTCAGCCTTATGTCTAATACCAAACACCCTAAACTTGTTAGAGTTGTCTCACAGCTAGATGCCAATCAGTAAAATAGCAATCAGTGCTCTCATCTTTTCTCCCTGTCAACACTGGCATCCCACAAGGATCAGTCCTTGGTCCTCTCCCCTTTAATGTCCTTACAAATTCTGTTCACACTAGCACACACCATGCTTCTGTCGTACAGTACGCTGATGTCTCGGTACTTGCATGCATTTCCAGCAATCATGAACACCTCAACCAAATTACGCAAGAATCCCTCACTGCCGCTGAGAAAATGTTACAAAACTATGGAGGGCTCAATGAGCCTTTCCCAGCAGCCAAAAGCCTAGGGGTGCCAGGTGCATACCATCTCTGGTAAAGCAGTGAGGTTTTTTCAACCATGGCTTTCCAGGCAGACAGGAATTGGATCCCCTTGGAATGACACCAGAAACCAAGGCAATTATTGAGCTCAATCATTTTTTTTTGTTTATACTGTGGCATCATTCTAGGTGAGGGGTAGTATGCTGCTCAGGGATAGGGACATATCTCTCTGGGACACATACTCAGAGAGCTCGACCATGTCTCTCTTCATGTAGTCCAGCAAGGTATGACTCAGGTTATTCAGTTGAGTAGTGGTACTATGTGAATGTGTAGTGGTGGGTGAGTCGACAACCTTCTCCAGGTTACTGTTGGTTTAAATACATCTCTTGCACTCTACTAGATTGTATTAGTAGAGGGTTGTCTATGTGCGTGAAGCAATTGCTACACTGCTTCAGGAGAAACAAGGGTAGTCTAGCTGTCCATAATGCTAAGTTGAAGACTGTTGTTACTAAGGATAGCTTTTTTAGAAACAATTACAGAGGAGCCCAGAGAATGGATATTTCTACCTGAGTTTTAAGGGAAAACTTGTTGAATTTAACTGTCCAGCTTTGGTGCACAATTGCATGGCAGTGCTTGGTGCTCAGATGCAGGGCCTAAATACCAGAAGCTAAAACTTGAAAAGAAACTCCTAACAAAATTCAAAAGGACCGATGAGAATGCTTATTCCAAGCCCTAGACCAGCCTCACCTTACTAGTCAGGTCCCAATCAACACAATTCTCTCACAAAAGGACAATACCTTAATCACTCCAACAGCACACACTAAACTCCTAGGAGTAGTAATCGATAACAAACTCAAATTTGATATACACATAGCCCAAACAATCAAAAAAGTTCACAAAAAGCTAGGTCTCTTGTATAGGAATAAGCAATTCATGACCAATTATACCAAAGCCACCATTGCCAGAACCCACCTATTATCCACCCTACTGTATGCCTCACCAATTCTGACTAATCTTCGCCACAGCGAACAAAGCAAAATGGCATCTTGCTACAACAAGATTGCCAAATTTGTCACAGGTGCCTCTAATAGAGCCCACCACTGTCTTTCCCTCAAACAGCTCAACTGGCTTGAGCTGCCTCAATTACTTCTTACCACTCAACTCTCCAAAGCCCACAAACTATATTACCTCCCAAATAAAATCCACATTTTACAAGACCTAATACATCCCTACACCACCACCCGAGCCTTAAGGTCAACAGACCAAAATCACATAAATGTCATCAAACATAGGAATGAGGCTGGCAAATCTCTTTTTGCCTGCTGTATAGCAAAAGTCTGGAACTCACTTCCAAAACACACAACTTCTACAGGTTCTGCTCCACAGTTTAAAAAAAACTACTCAAAACCCACTACTTTAACAACTGGCTATGCCCATGTGACTCCCCAGGCTACTCCACTACATTTGCAGTGATACAATGATTCTCCCAAGGCTCACCTAATACTGCCTAACCTCTGTATATTAATTCTTAACTAATGATGTTCTATTCTGTTCATATTTACTTATTCATCTCTGAAGACAGTTAAACATTTACCTACATACAAGTGGTATGCTTCTGGAATACAATAATTGTATCTATACATATATCTGTGAAGAAATGTAAAATATGTTCTTGTATAATATTGTATGCATTTAGGAGAAAGTGTTGTAATTCATAAAATTGTTATTTGTTAGATTGTTTTTTAAGTGGAGCTTTTCTCCCCAGGCCTCCGCTGAAAATGGACCTGTGTCCAGTCGGACTTTCCCGGTCAACAAATGTAAAATAAAATAAAAGTGGAGGTAGGCCCTTTCAAATCCAAGGTGGCCAGGAAAACATGCTCAGAACAAACCACTACAAACAGTTCCAGAAGCAGCAGGCCTGGATCTGGACGATGCTACAGCTACTAGCTACCAGAATTTCAGCTGGAAACACTAGAGAATGTTTAACACAGCAGAAGAATAGCAGTGAGCCATTAAAAAAAAACATTTAAAATAGCAGAATATCAACCAGGAGGCTCTAAAGAATAATTTAAACAGTTAAACATGTCAGTTAATTAAGTACTGCTTGGCAGAAAAACCAGAGCAGGCAAAACAGATAGCTTTAAAACCGTGAAACAGTGGAAACAACAAAAAAGCTTGCTAAACAGTGAAAACAGCACTAAAATTCGATTTTACAGGCACGGTGTAGCAGTCAATTGCAGTTTAACAGTATAGTCTAGTACACAGTAAATAAATACAGTATAAAAGTAGGTGGAAGACGATGAAAAAGTGCAGTAAAATAGTATAAATAAGCAAAAAAACAGGCAACTTATCAGTTTTTTGGTAGCTCAGATGCCTCTAGTTGTCTAATATCTCAGCTCAGAGTTTTAGCTGGTAGTCCACCTCGGTTCAGCTCGGTACAAGCAAGCTTTTGCTATAAATAATTGTTTTTGGCACTGGGATTGTAACAGTCTCGAAGGTTTGCAAGTTTTCACAAGACATACAGACACACACACACACACACACACACACATATTATGTAAGCATATGTATTTACATATGTGTGTATGTGTGTAAATATATGTACACACACACGACTGCTCTAGTGTTAAATAGAGGCATTTTAGGAGTGCTAAGAAGCAGTTGAAGCAAACTCTGGGTAAAGTGCCGATGTCAAGTGCTATTTTTTTATATGAAGTGATTTTTGGTCAAACATGTTGCACTTTTAGCTCTAACCCTGAGATGGCTAGGATGCTTGTTGAGTAATAGGCAACTTTCACTCATTTGCCTTTTTTTTCTTTCTTTACGCTTTAGTCATTTGTGTATACAATTTTGAAGGTATGCTTATTATTTCAGAGGCCTGCATAGGTAATATAAGAACTGTGTTTGGTACTAGGGACAGGATTGATGTGTGCATCACCACAGTGTAAAATTAAATTTGCTGGGTTTAATAAAGTAGCATTTTATGACTTAAAGGATTGTTTGAAAAAGTCAGAGGGCTGGTGTACTATTAGGACATGATGTGGGATATGCCTGGATAACGGGAAAGGTTGATAGTGTGTGTTTAGAAGTTTTTTATTTTGAAGGAAGTATGCTGTTTGTAAAAAAAAATGTTGCATTTGGTAGGAAGTAATGAAGTGTGAAGACATGCAGTTTAATGGCAGGTGAGGATGTGTAGTGTTTTGGGGGGAAAAAAAATATTTTTTATTATGTTAAAATATTAAATATAGTGCTAATGCAATGAGTGCCAGGAGGTAATAGAAAGGATTGCCGTAGTTTGTGTACTTTTTTATGAAAAATTATGGTTGATTGTTTAAGGAAGGATTGACTTTGTATAAGTTTTTATAGAGTCCATCCAAGACTACAGGCTGACATCTGAATTTGGAAAGTTGTGAAAAAAAGAACTAAATAAAGCAGATACACTAGGGGAACTTTTGTTTTAAACATTATGGAAAAATGAATAGTTAGTTCACTTGATATAGCAAGTTTTATGGGCTGACTAATACAGAAGAAGTCAGAATTACCTGATTTCGTAACTGTTGAAGATTAAAACATCAGTGGTATGAAAATGTAGAAAATTCAGGAAGTTATTTACTGCTGTATGTTCAGAACAGTAGTAACTTGAGTGGGACTGGTGAAGAAAATAGGGCATCAGACCTGAAGGCAAAGTAGCCCCAGTTACAGAGGTTAAGCAGAACAGATTACAGTGGTTTGGTCACATGTAGGTAAGTAGAAGGTAATTTGGTAATGTAGATTTGTGAGAGACAAGAAAAAGGCAAGAGAAGGTGATGATGTCCAAGTGTTTAGATAGAATGATAGAAAACTTCTGACAGTCGGACATGACTTTCTACGAAGGTGGGGAGAGTAGCACTGAATCAAGACGGTAACAACATTTGGCACGATACACCAACACCATGTGAAAAAAATAGGAAAAAGGGGTTCTATAGTGATGGTGGTCAAGTAAGTGGTGGTGTGAACATTGAAGATTTATAATTTGGAGGGGAATAAAGTCAAAGTAAACTTTATTGTCATTCAGAAATCACACAAGTGCAAAAACTGAACGAAATTCCGTGTCTCCCCGCTCAATGTGCAGACAACATATAGACTATTTTCACAGACATTTACACATATAGCATCTAGCTATTACATCACGGACTTGCAGGTTGACAGACTAATATTACACATAATTAAAAACACATTTTAACACTTTTTGGAGTGAACACTTACATGAGTCTTTAGTACTGCACAGATACTTGGTTAAGACATTGCAGTGATCCTTGCACAGAAAGAGACATTTGAGTATTGCACTGTGAATACAGCTGCTGAATGGAGGTATTTTCTGTTTGCTGCTTTTGGCTGCAAAATTGCTGGTGTAGCACTGTCTTGCCAATACAAGAGATCATATCAAAGCTCTTTTTTGAGTCTATTCATATTAAAAATGTTTTAGTCTCTTTTACTGAGGGGTTGGATGAGGCAGGAAGAGCAGTTTTCAGGATTCCACTTGGTCCTACAGATACAAAAGTTATCCAAGCTGAGAACGATAAAGCAGTAATACAGCTTGTAATGAGAAATTGCTAGATCTCAAAGCCAGGATCCATATAAGTAACCTTGTTATTTATGGCTTACAAAAATCTGCCACCTCACCAGGACCATACCTAATGCTGTTGCTGAACTCCCAGCTGTCAGTGAGAGAGCGTGTCATACAAGAAAACCTTCCACTCACGCATCTCACTCTCACCCTGAATATGCTGATGTGTTTAATTATGATTTCTAAAGCATTAAAAATATAATCCTTCCTTCTCATGGACTGGTAGCTGGATTTGTACCATTCTAGACTTGTGGATGAAAATTAATTATTTGATTTTTTTTAACTGGATTTGGCCAATTCCAGTCTTAGCCTGGGAAGTGAAGTCATAGCTCCCAATCTTTTAACTCCAAAATGTGGATTATTACCTCTTGAAATGTTTAATATAAGGGCAAAAAGTGGAGCACCTACCAACAGCTTAGTAACAACTTCAGCTAGGAAGCTCACAGGATGGTTAAAATGTATTCTAGATACTTGAAACAAAATTATTGTGATGAATTATTATGATTCAGTGTGTTACTTGCCATGAATAATAGCTAAACAAAATCTTAACAGTGAATCCTTTCAGTGTGGAACAATGTAGAACATGGACTTTTAAAAACTTGAAATGAGGGACCTTCCTCCAAATGAGGTACACCTCATAGGTATGAGTCAAGTTGAGGAGAATAGTGTTATCTAATTTGGTCCAGCTTTATGTAGGAACATTTGTTTCAAGATGCAATACTTATTTTCCTTGACTTTTATGTTTGATGGTATCAGGCATTTTGCTTCTTGTCCTAATTATACATCTGAATTATTGAAACACTTGTTTGATGATTATTTATTTTACATTAGTTGACCAGGATTGCACGACTGAGCTGAAGAGCCCTTTTTCAGCAGAGGCCTGGGGAGAAAAACTCCAAAAAAAAAACAAAAAAAAAAAAACAAATATATATATATATATATCTTATTCATCTGCTGTTACTGTAACTGTCTTAGTTGCTCTTCTGTGTGCTGTTATCTGTTCAGTTGCCCTTAGTCTGCACTTATTACTGCTTGTTAGTAGCCTTCTAATTTATTGCCTTCTGCACTTGTTTTTTAGTCATTTGTTAATTTAATTGCATTTATTTGAATTGTATTTGCTGTAGTGTTGCTACACACTCAGGTGTGCTGGCCTGCACTGCAACTTGAATTGTATTTACTGCTGTTTTAGCTGCTTTTCTGTAACAAAAAAAAAAAAATTCTAAGCTTGTTTCCTGCCTTTCCTGTAACCGTTTCAGCAGTTTCTGGTTAAAAGCCTTTTTGCGTTTGGTCCCTGTCGTTCTTATAACTTGTGTAATCCAGGTACAGATTTGCTGTATCCAGGACTGTTGGTAAGCTTCTGAGCCCCCCAAGCCCTTCTGTGTTGGAGAGAAGCCTTCTAGCGTATCAGTAGGAGTGGTAAGCACTAGGTAACCTATCTACCGCAGAAGGAGTGGTTTCTGGCCCAGAAATGATAGTTTATTGGCCGTTTGGGAAACTTTTCCATCTCTTTCAACCTTCTGATTTAAAAGCCTGTGTTTGCGCTTGTTTCCTGCCTTTCTTGTTACTAGTCTAGTCCAGGTACAGATTTGCTGTATCCAGGACTCTTTGTAAGCTTCTGTGCCCCCAAGCCTTTCTGTGTTGGAGGGAAGCCTTCTAGCTTATCAGTGGAAGTGGTAAGCATCAGGTAGCCTATCTACCACAAGAGGAGTGGTCCCTGGCCCAGAAATTGTAGCTATTTGCTGTTTGAGCAGTTGTATTTCCATCTCTTTCAACTTTCTGGCTTGAAAGCCGCACTTGTGCCTGTTTCCCACCTTTCCTATAACTAGCCTAGTCCAGTTACAGGGTTGCTTTATCCAGGATTGTTAGTAAGCTTCTGAGCCCCCAAGCTTTTCTGTGTTGGAGGAAAGCCGTCTAGCTTATCAGTGGAAGTGGTAAGCACTAGATAGCCTATCCTCCACGGGAAGAGTGAGTTTTGGCCCAGAAATTGTAGTTTATTTGGCCAGATGTTCATCGTGTTACCCTGCTGCAGTCATCACACTTGGGTTATCCTGGCATCAGGCGGTCCCGCAGTCGGCCCGATTTCCAAAGTCTTGGTCCATCATCGGTTGCTGTCACTTCTTCCCTGACGTCAGTGCGCCAGGGGTATATAAGAGGCATCCAACGCCATTTTCTTCAGTCTTTCTTGCCGCACGGTGCCTGAAGTAGAAGCAGTTCGCAAATGCCGGTCGGCCGACACCTGAGATTTTCGATTTGAATTTCAGTCCGAAGCCTTCAATAAAGCTAAGTACCCCATTGGGGAACATTTTCTTGCCTCAGTCCGATGTCAGAAAAAGTTAACAATTGCATTTCTTGTGGGAAGCAAATACCTCAAAAGGACTTCCATTCCTATTGTATTCCTTGCCTAGGCCCAGACCACTATGCCACAGGTTGTCGGTTTTGCGCTAGGTTTAATAAACACACTATCAAACGCCGTTTTGACTTGGCATGGCATTACTTTGGTAGGAAATTTAATTATATCATGCCGTCGGAGCAGCCGACGACTGCAATTCATAAAAAACGCAAGGATAAGGACAGGCAGCCTAGGAATAAGCCAGACCCCGAGGCCTCAGCTGGGCCTGTCACCAGTTCTTCGGTTTTCAGTGAGGCACCTACGCAGCCCCTGACGACCGCACAGCTGGAACCCCAGACAGCTGCCGACTCCCAAGAGGAGTCTACTAGGCCGACGCAGCCATCTACCGACACCGGAGCAGAATTAGACACCAGTGCAGAGGAAACACCTTCGGTTGCAGAAGGTGTCTTCAGACCGACTACACTCACCATTAAATCTTATGCTAAGCTTAAAACTCCTTTAAAGCCTAAGAAAACTGTTCATCAGTCTACAGGTCAAGGCCCCATGCCTAAGAAACAGATGCTTAAGATGGCTGAAGATTTAATTACCCTTATCAGAGGTTCCCATCCCCCTCCTGATAAAAGACCAAGACAAGAGGAGGATTATGCATCCTCTGACCAGGATTCTTTCTCCTCAGATTCTTCTGAGGAACAGGATTACACTTTTCCACCTTATGAGGATTCTGATGCTGAAGACTCTATTCCCTCAGCATCTCTCCCCGAAGACTACTCCTTTGGGGAAACATTACATACCATGAGGGAACATTTCCACTGGGAAGGCCAGGATTACTCAGATTCTAAGAAAAGGCTCCGAGAGTTCCTTTTATTACACCAGCACAGACCTCTTGCTATCCCTCCTGTTTTAGATATTATGGATGATGTCTACTTGGAGTCTAGTTTAAATCCAGACTCTCTACCTCCTGCTCCAGCCAAACCAGACAGATACTGCAGAGTACCTGACTCACACAAATTCCTTTATAAAAGCCCTATAGCTGACCCAGAAACAATTTCCCAGGGTCCTAAGGGAGCAAAAGCTTCTATGGCTAAAAATCCTGAGCCCTCTGAAAGAGATTCAAGAGCCCTAGATAGATGGGGAAAGAAAACATACACCTCTGCAACTCTGGCTATGAGAGCATTAAATTGCCATTTTCACATGTTGAAATATCAACAATTCCTGATGTCTCAGTTAAAACAAAAAATTAGCTCACATTCAGAACAGCTTGAATTCAAGGAAATGCAGGATCTGTTGCATGCAGCTGAACAGGTGGGCAAGCATACTTTACAATGCGGATTTGATTCATTGGAAGCTTCCTGTAGAGCAGCTGTTACTGGCTCTGTCATTCGTAGACAGTAGACATGCTTGGTTAAAAGAGCAAACCCTCCCTGACCATGTTATAGCAAAATTATTAGATGCACCTTTACAACAAGATGTATTATTTGGTGACAAAGCAGAAGAGGTTTTAAAGAAAATGGAGGATAAGGCTAAATCTATGCAAACGGTCAAGGATTTCTTGCAGGTACAACCCCCACGCTTCAGGAGAAATTGGCCAACAAAAAAATTGGTCCTTTCCAGCTTCAGACAGATCACAGAGGGGCAAATACAGACGCCCAAGGGGCAGAGGTCAGTCACAGGGCCCTTACAAACCTCGCCAATGGGGTTCTGCTACCCAGAAAGGAGGAGAAGACAGGCCCCAAGCTAGCAGAAGGCAGACACAATTACTCTATCCTCAGACTACCAAGCAAATCTCTCCTGGCAACACCCTTGGGAGGAAAACTAGCATTTTTTGCAGACAACTGGCACATCATCACAAAAGTCAAATGGGTTCTAAACATTGTCTCTCAAGGATACAGATTCCACTTTCATATCTTACCAAGGATCAAAGGAATGCCAAACCTGCCACCAAATCAATGGGCAGAGGCACAAAAACAAATTGCAGCTCTCATGAACATGAGAGCCATTCAACAGGTACCTTCACAGGAGCAAGGACAAGGATTTTACTCAAGACTCTTCCTGGTTCCAAGAAAGGACAAAGCATGGAGACCCATTCTGGATCTTTCAATTCTGAACACCTATCTGTAAGTGCCAAAATTCAAGATGCTAACACTACAGCAGCTTCTTCCCATGCTGGGCAAGAATGCTTGGCTAGTCACTTTGGACCTCAAGGAGGCATACCTGCATGTCCCTATCAGACAAAATTGCAGAGGATACCTCCGCTTCATTGCAGGTTCAACGCATTATCAATTCTCTGCACTGCCCTTTGGCTTATCTACTGCGCCCAGGGTCTTCACAAAATGCCTGGCACCAGTAATTGCATACTGCAGACAAAGAGGAATTCAAATATACCCATACCTGGACGACTGTCTTATTCAAGCAGAAAGCAAGGACATTCTTTTACAGCATCTGGCATTTGTCAAACACCTTCTAAGTTGCCTAGGATACACAGTAAATGGAAAGAAATCAAAACTAGTGCCCTCACAAAACATAATATTCCTGGGTGCCAGCTTGAATACAGTGGCCCAAATGGCTTATCTCATGCCAGACAAACAACGACAGCTGTTTCAATATTTCAAAATAATGGCAACAAAGACCCAAGTCCCTGCAAGAAAAATTCTGCAGGCCTTAGGATTCATGGCATCTTGCATACTACTAATACCATTTGCAAAACTGCATATGAGGAAATTACAATGGTACCTGAAAAGTGTATGGACTCAGCACAGCCACAGCTTGGAAACAATGATTCCACTAATTCCCTGCTTTCAACAGGAGTTTCTATGGTGGGCACAGGCATGTCACCTCAACAAGGGTCAGCCTTTCACCTTACTCACAGTCAGGCAAACTATGACAACGGATGCATCGGACTATGTCTGGGGAGCACACATGGCAGGGCAGTGCATTCAGGGCAAATGGACTACAGATCAGAGACACCTGCTTATCAATCAAAAAGAAATGCTAGCAGTGCAGAATGCCCTAACAGCTTTCAAGGACCTTCTACACCCAGGATAACTACTAATAAGGACAGACCACAGTTATGTGGTACATAAACAAGCAAGGGGGCACACATTCCTACCCTCTATGCAGGCAAGCAATGACCTTGTGGAACACTACATTGTCTTACCAGGTTCAATTACAAGCACATTTCCTGCCAGGAAAGAAAAACACATTGGCAGACGACCTAAGCAGAAACATCATGGATCCACACGAATGGAAACTAGATCCACAAGTATTTGCAATGATAGCTCAAAAATGGGGACGCCCAGACATAGACCTGTTTGTAAGCCCCCACAACCACCAACTTCAAAAATTTTGCACAAGGACCTTCCATCCACTAGCTTGGAAGGTGGACGCCCTCTCATTCAGTTGGAAAACATTAACAGTGTATGCCTTCCCTCCACTGCCTCTTCTAACAAAGGTACTGCTGAAAGTCAGATTAGAGAGGTCACAAATGATTCTCGTTGCACCAGACTGGCCACGCCAACATTGGTATCCAATTTTAAGGACCATGCCCCAGGGCCCACCATGGATTTTGCCACAAATTCCTCACCTGCTCACCCAGCGAGACAATCTGATTCTACACAGCCAGCTCAAGACTTTAAACCTGGCTGCATGGCAAATTACCTAAACAACCAGCCGACACCTTTATCCAAAGCTGTTATGGATGTCATTCTGGAGGCCAGGAGGCCCAGCACCAGGAAAACATATTCAGACAAATGGAAAAGATTTTGCGCCTGGAACCAGGCTAAAGGCCTAAATCCCCTGGAGCCGAACATTCCTCAGATTCTACAATATTTAACTGAGATGTTACACAAAGGACTTTCCTTTTCATCTATTAAGATCCACACCTCAGCAATTTCAGCTCATTACAGCATGGATCCTCCTTTATTTTCACATCCACTCCTAAGACAGTACCTCAGAAGGGCTAAGAACTTAAGACCGCCAAGGAAAGCTCCAACACCTACTTGGGATGTCAACTTTGTCCTGGAAAAGCTTACACTGCCACCCTTTGAACCAGCTTTTTCAACTGATTTAAAATTTCTTTCATGGAAAACTGCCGTACTACTAGCAATAACCTCAGCTAGAAGAGTCTCAGAGCTACAGGCACTAATGGCAGTGGAACCTTTCCTCATTTTTCATCAAGACAGAGTTTCTCTACGAACTAATCCTTCCTTTATGCCAAAGATGGTATCCAGTGTGGCCCTAAACCAAACCATTCACTTGCCTACCTTCTTCCCAAATCCCCAGAACACAGGAGAAAGACTCCTGCACTCTTTGGACATTCACAGGCAATTACGTTACTACTTGGATAAAACTAAGGCTTTCAGAAAAACTGACCAGCTCTTTGTAGCCCATGCTACAGGATCACAAGGAAAAGCTGTCTCAAGGCAGACCATTTCTAAATGGATAGGTCATTGCATACGTTTCTGCTACACACATCATGGGAAGCCAGTGCCTGCTAACATTAGGTCCCACTCCACCAGGGCTACAGCTACATCAGCAGCCTTTCTCAGGGGAATGTTAACCAAGGATATTCTGGAAGCTGCTACTTGGAGTTCAGTGCACACCGTCACCAAACACGATCACTTACCTCTTTACTCTAAAACTAGAGCTGGTTTTGCCACTGCTTTTTTGCAGGGCCTACTAGCTTCTTCTAACCCTGTTTGACTCCACCTCCCCTCCTTAGCTTTGGGATTCAACCCGAGTGTGATGACTGCAGCAGGGTAACACGATAAACATAGTACAGTTTTGTACCTACCATAAATGTAGATGTTCGAGTGTTCACCCTGCTGCAGTCCAGGTTACCCTCCCTCCATCCCCTTTGAACTAGCTGAACTTATCTCTACCACTTTATCCTATTCTAACTCTGTGGTGTATTATCTTGCACCTTAGGGTTTTGTTTTATTTTTATACAGCTATATATATATATATATATATATATATATATATATATATATATATATGATATATATTTTTTTTTTTTTTGCCTACCTTTTGGGGGCACCTAACATCTGGAGCAAGAAAAACTGAAGAAAATGGCGTCGGATGCCTCTTATATACCCCTGGTGCACTGACTTCAGGGAAGAAGCGAAAGCAACCGACGCCGGACCAAGACTTTGGAATTCGGGCCGACTGCGGGGACCGCCTGACGGCAGGGTAACCCAAATGTGATGACTGCAGCAGGGTAAACACTCGAACATCTACATTTATGGTAGGTACAAAACTGTACTTTTGCCATCTCTTTCAACTTGCTGGCTTAAAAGCCTACATTTGTACTTGTTCCCCACCTTTTCTATAACTAGTCTAGTCCAGGTACAGATTTGCTGTATTCCAGGACTCTTTGTAAGCTTCTGAGCCCCCCAAGCCTTTCTGTGTTGGAGGGAAGCCTTCTAGCTTATCAGTGGGAGTGGTAAGCATTAGGTATCCTATCTACCACAAGAGGAGTGGTTCCTGGCCCAGAAATTGTAGCTATTGGCCGTTTGGGCAGTTTTTTCCATCTCTTTCAATGTTCTGGTTTAAAAGCCGCACTTGCGCTCGTTTCCCACCTTTCCTGTAACTAGACTAGTCCAGATACAGAGTTGCTGTATCCAGGACTGTTGGTAAGCTTCTGAGCCCCGCAAGCCTTTCTGAGTTGGAGGAAAGCCTTCTAGCTTATTAGTGGGAGTGGTAAGCACTAGGTAGCCTGTCTACCACGAGAAGAGAGGTTCTTGGCCCAGAATTTGTAGTTTATTGACCATTTGGACAGTTTGTCCGTCTCTTTCAACTTTCTGGTTTAAAAGACCACATCTGTGCTTGTTTCCCATCTTTCCTGTAACTAACCTACTGGGTAGCACTAGAAAGCCTTAGGGTGTTAAAAGCCTTCTAGCTTAGGAGAGAGACTTTGGAGTGATTAAGTATCAATTTTGTGTACTTTCTTGCTGTACTTAACTGTTTTCCACCTAAACGCAGATTTTCCAGCATTTATTGTGAGTTAAAAGCTTGTTTTTTTTCACATATTGTACTTATTTGACTGCCTGCACTTTTAAAAAGTTGTTTTTTGTTTAAATAATTTGTTTAACTGTTGTAGGCTACACACTAAATTGCGATAGCCTTTTCAGATCGTTTGTAGTCGTTTAAAGCTGTTTTAAGTGTATTCTTTACTGTTTTTGCCTTATCTTTTCAAAAAAAAACAAAAATAAAAACAAAAAAATTCCTTGTTTCCCACCTTTCAAAGCTAGTATAGTCCAGTTTTCAGGTTAGTGTTGAATTCAGGGCTGTGATACTAGTTTCTAAGTTGTCCATACCTTACTTGGATAGAAGGAAGTTTCTCTGTTCACCTGCGAGAGAGGGGAGCTTTGAGCAACCTATCTGTCCCTGGAGAAGTGGTTCCATCCCAGAAGTTAGTAGTTTATTGGCCATTTTGTGCTAATTTCTATCTCTTTCATTTCCCTACTATAAAAACTGCTTTTGCACGGTTTTGCGCACCGGGCAGTGACGGTTAGCTATGGTTAAATTATTCCTGGCTCCACTAAGTCTCCTCTTCAGTTTTTCCCTTGAAACTAGTCTAACTCTCAACCTAAGCACTCAAAATGCATCTTACAGCCCAGCATTTGCTCAGACCTAATAGCAAGCACTAATATACCCTGACACTGATTGCCCAGCAGGGCAAGGCTCTTTATTCACCCCTAACCAACCAAGCAGCTCACCCTACTATTCATGCATGACCAAAGGGCAACTTCAGGTGCACTCTGCAGTCCAGCTGGTGAATCCGGGTATCCTGAGGCAATGTTACAGCTGCCTCATGTACACAGACAACCCTCTCCTCCTACCACAAAACACTAACATATGCGAGAGATGCAATTATACAGCCAAACTGGAAGCTAAGCTGTCTTCACCCAAGACTGGAACAGACAGTCCAGAGGAGAAGGTTAACACTTGCACCACAACTCCATCTGCACACAAATCTGCTAAAACAGCACTGGCAAAAAATACACACAAATACACAAAATCATACTCAGTGGCTCTAAATAAAATACCTTCAAAAGCATCAGAGACCTCCAAAGCAGTCACCCAAACAACCTGCACTTCCCGTCACAAACCAAACACATAAAACACAAAATCAGTGTGCCACACGATCACAGCCCTTAAGATGAAATAACATAATTAACACACTAGTAATAGATGACTCTGTAGTCAGGCACACTGACGGCCCACTCACTAGGCTGGACAAGCAGAAGGTTACTGTTAGCTGCCTGTCAGGAGCCAGAATCCGCCACATAACACAAGCACTCAGGTCACTCCAGAACAAGTACAAATATGACTCTGTCATTGTTCATGTTGGTGTAAATGACCTGAGACGTACATCCCTGGACTACATGAAAAGAGACATGGAAGAGCTCTTTGATCATGTAGCCCAGGCTGGTATGACCCTGACCTTGAGTAGCATCCTGCCCTCACCAAGAATGATACCTAAGTATAAATAAAAAAATGATCAATTTCAACAATTGGCTAAGCTTCTGGTGTCATTCAAAGGGGATCCAGTGTTTGTCAGCCTGGGATGACATGCTCGACAAGCCACGTTGCTTCGCAAGAGGCGGCTTGCACCTGTCACCCCTAGGCTTTCGAATACTGGCCAAGGCTCTTGCTACCCCCATATTGCCTTTTTTAGGCAAGGCTCAAAAGTCAAATCCACCTCCGTAAACAGCACAATTAATAAAAAACGGAAGGTTATGCTACTCAATGCCAGGAGTTTAAATCTCAATGCAAACGCTCAAAGCACTCCTCAGTATGGAGAATGTCGACATCTGTGCAGTGACTGAAACCTGGTTCAAGGATCCAGAGAGCATCCCAGCACTACCGGGCTACAACTCATACCACATGTTTCGGCCACAGAACACGGACCCCAAACACAAAAGGTGGGGATGTATCCATATTCATGAAAGATACCTACACCTCCAGGTTAGTGGCGCAGCATGATGTCTCTGAGATCATCCATGTGCAACTAACATTGGGCAAATCTGCAGTGCAAATTGTGGCCTGCTACAGATCACCCTCCATGACCCAGAACCACCACTCCTCCTTTCTGGAGACACTGGAAAACATGAAGGTCCTACCAAACACTCTGATATTGGGCAATTTCAATTACCCTACCATTAACTGGGAAAACTACTCGAGTACAAATTCCCAGGCCCAGCGCTTCCTGGAATTCATCAACTCAAATGCCCTGGATCAGCTGGTAAACTCCCCTACCAGAGGTGAAAACATATTGGACCTGGTCATCACCAACATGGGTGACAGGTGTTCCACACCGGAGATCCAACCCATCACTGGTTAGATCAGACCATAAACTAATCACTCTGGATGTCCACACCCCACCACCACCCCCAACTAAGGAAACCACAGTAAAAAACTTTTCTAAAGCAAACTTCACCTTACTTAAGACAGAGGTGGTAAGTTTTACAGCCCCCACGCTAAAGGATAATGCTGCCCAAGATGCAGAAACCTTTACAAATGCACTCTATGAGTACCTACAAGGATGCATGAATCATGCCATCCCTAGCAAAACCAAGACTGACTCCTCTAAGAGAAGGAAACCAGTTTGGTGGACCCCTGCATTAAACAGGCTATACAATAGAAGGAGGAAACTATACAATAGAAGGAGGAAACTAGTTCAGAAAAAAATCAAATCCCAAGAAGGAAAGACATCCCTGATCAGTATCAGTAAGAAACTGAGGTCCCTCATGAAATCGCCCAAGGCTAACTTCGAAAGAAAAATAGCCAAGGATTCAAAAGATAACCACAAAGCCTTCTTTAGCTATGTTAAGAATCTAAGTGGCAACTCGCAGATATGCACTGAAGTAGTGCAGAATAGCACAAAATATACTGAACCTACTGATATTGCCAACATCCTGGCAGATAGATTCAGTGCAAACTTCACCCCCTCTCACCACCAAATGGGCCCACAACAATACTGGAAAAGTGTAGTGTCCCAAAAAATCACAGATGCACAGGTGAAATCAGCCCTTTCAAAAGCCAAAAGCATAGTGTCAATGGGACCAGATGGTGTCCCAGGCTGCGTCTTGCACGAACTACAGAACGAACTAACCCCCCACCTAAACACGCTGTTCAACCTCAGCCTCTCCACAGGCTATGTGCCCATAGAATGGCACACAGCAACAGTTATTCCTCTCCACAAAGGAGGGGGCCACAACTGACCCTGATAACTATCGCCCCATAAGTCTGACTAGCCTGGTCTGCAAGGTTGTGGAGCGCATCATCATGGAACTCATTAACAAAGATATTTGGGAACCTCCAAACACTTGTCCTGATCCAGTTCGGCTTTGTTAAGGGCAGATCATGCCTACTAAACCTGGTCGACTTCTTTGAGACAGTCACCAAGGCCATAGACGAGGGAAGGGTGGTTCATACAGCCTACCTTGACCTTGCCAAGGCTTTCGACACCATTCCCCACTCAGGTATTACAGAAAACCTCACCAGCCTGAACATAAACCCCTATGTCACGAGATGGGTTGCAACTGGCTTACAGACCGAACACACACGGTAAGAATAGTGGGCTCCAGGTCCGACTCTAAACCTGTCACAAGTGGTGTCCCACAAGGCTCAGTCCTGGGGCCCCTACTGTTCGGCATATACTTTTCAGAAGTACAGGCAAACACAGGAGGACTATGGCTAACGAAGTTCGCTGATGACTGCAAACTGGAAGCCATAATTGACTCTCCGGCTGACACGGACATCCTCCAAAAGGGCCTTACTGAGACAGACACCTGGTGTCAAAGTCATGGCCTCAAGCTAAATGCCAAAAAATGCGTAGTCATCCCATTTGGGAAAAACAAAACACCCATGAATTACCACGTAGGTGGCAGCCCCCTTAATACAGAAGAGGTAATGAGAGATCTGGGGACCCAGGTAGAAAGTAGTCTCTCCCTTGACAATCATATTGCTAAAGTAGTTAGGAAATCCTTCTATGTGGCCGATCTAATCACTAAAGGATTTGAATCTAGAAATAAAGAGGTTATAGTGCCCCTCTACTCGTCACTCATTAGACCCATCATAGAGTACAATGCCCCATTTGGGATGTACCTCACAAGACACTTCCAACAGCTGGAAAGACCACAAAAGTACCTCACCAAGAGGATTACTGGTCTCAAACATATGTCCTATGCAGCCCGACTGAAAAAACTCCGGCTGCACTCAGTGGCATATCGCTTACTCAAAGGTGATCTCTGCCTGACTTACAAAGCCATGTCCAACTCAGAATTGATGGACATGCTCCACCTAAAGAAATCCAAGCCACTGCGAGCCACGCGCTCTAGTGAGCTAAACCTCGCCACAATAATAAATAGAACATGCTGGAGGGAGAGATTCCTGTCACAGAGACTCCCCATGCTTTGTAACAAAACTCCAAATTACATCAGGCAGAGCCCCTCACTAACACTCCAAGAGAAACCTTGACGAGTGGATGGGTAACAGAAGATACACCCCTGGGATCACTTCATTGGCTCTGCTTGACAGAGGATCAGTTAATTAATCAATGGGGCAGTGAAAGCCGACACACACTGGCTAGGCTTATAAATGCCCTCGGGCAGATAGGCTAGTACCTACCTATGAACATGTTATACAATTTCCATTATAAATTAGAATTAAACCGCAATGTTACAGGATTATTACAAGACATTAAGTAGCAATACAATGTTATACAGTGTCAATAATCAGGAGTATAGCATAACTATTTCAAGATGTATAAAAATAAA
Organism: Protopterus annectens; assembly: GCF_019279795.1. NCBI lineage: Eukaryota > Metazoa > Chordata > Ceratodontiformes > Protopteridae > Protopterus > Protopterus annectens. The sequence continues at coordinate 1,104,201,128 of NC_056731.1, forward strand.
TATGTCATTAAGATGAGTATAGTTTTTTGAGGTTAGTGGTTAAAAAACCCAGTTTTATCATGATGTAGTTGCATGAAGGCAAGACAATTACAATAGAATGTTTCTCTGAGGCAATTTGCTTAATAGGTTTTAGAAGACAGTAGAAAGAGTAGTCAAGGAAGATTAGAGAGAGCTAGTGAGAAGAGTGAGTTAAGGGCAGAAAGTAGATTAAGGTATGAGAAGTAGGGGATGTTTAAGGAGGGAGAGTGCAGTGGCAGAACCAGTGACTTTTAAAGTGCTCTTTGGTGGCCGTCTTAAATAGTTTCGAATGTGTAAGGGTCCTGATTTCTAGTGGGAGCCTATTCCAGGCAATAGTGGGGTGATAGCTGTACATGTTGCGTCCAAATTTAGATTTGGGTTTGTAGATTTGTAGAAGGTCTTGGTTAGAGCTTCGGAGAGGTCTGGAGGGAGAATAATGGGAGATGAGAGGGGATAGTGCTGGGCAATAGAAAGGCTGGTATAGGGTAGAATGGATGATCTGGAGCTGAGAGGGAAGAAGCTGTTGGGGTAATTCAAGCCAGTTTAGGTGTTTTAGAAAGAGACAGTGATGGAATTTATAGCTTTGTTGGGCAGCAAATCTAGTTACCTTGTTGTAGGTAGATTCGAGTTTGGTCAGGAGTGCTGAGTTAAGATTTGTGGGAATTTGAGAATTGTACAATAGACTGGGTAGAAGGTAGGTAAGAGAGAGTAATCTTGGCTTCAGAGGTAAGGAATTTCTTGTTATGGTAAAGGAGCCCTAGTTTTGAATGTATCTTTTTGATACAGTTATTAACATGCAAGTCCAATTTAAGCTGATCGTCAATGGTTGTGCCTAAGAGCTTAGTACTGGATTCTACCTGAATGGGAGTGTTATTAAGGGACTGTATGGAGAAGGAGGGTTTAATATTTATATACTTTTTAGGCAGGAAGAGTAACAGCTTTGTTTTTTTTAGGGTTAAGGATGAGCTGGTTGTTGGAGAGCCATGTTTCAACTAAGTTAAAGGATGCCTGAGTAGCTGAGAAGAGCTTAGAGGGAAAGTTGACTGTGGCGAAGACTGTAGAGTCATCTGCGTATTGCACTAAAGAAAACTTAGAACAGGAGGTATAGTGCTGATTAATAAAGATATTAAAAAATAAAGGTCCTAAGATAGGCCCTTGAGGTACACCCATTTTGACAGGGAGAGGTGGGAAGAGTGCAGAGTGCCATCTCACTGATAAAGATCTATCAGTGAGGTAGCTGGAGAACCATGCAACAGTATCATAGGAGAAGTTGAGGTTATGCAGTTTGTGCAGCGGAAGAGAGTGTGAGACAGTGTTGAAAGCTTTTGAGAAGTCCAAGAATAGGCAAGAAGTATGTTTATGGTCATCCATGGCTTTAGAGACTGTGTTGAGGAAGGATAATAGAGCTGTAGTGGTGCTATGTTTGGGTCTGAAGCCGTGTTGAGTGGGTGTAAGCAGATTTTTCTGTATTGGATACTGCATAACCTGTTTATGAATACATTTTTCTAATACTTTGGAGAGAGGGGAGAGGATAGTGATAGGTCTAAAGTTGGAAATATCAGAGGAGTTACCTCCTTTGTGTATAGGTAGAGTGTGGCATTGTTTCCAGATGGAAGGGACTTTAGATTCAGAGATAGAGTGATTGATTAGGATAGATACAGGGAGAGCAAGAGAGTCAGCTGCTAGTAGAAGAAGAGTGATGCTGAGCATGGTTTTAATTTAGAGAGTAGATTTTTGATGTAGCTAGTAGGTACAGGCTTGAGGGAGAAGGTATTTGAGGAGATAGTATTAGGAGTAGGTTCAGAAAAGTTGGAGATGTTAGTAGTAGAGGAGTTTGGGTTAGGACTCAGTACCTTAGATATTGAATCGATTAAATAGGTATTGAAGATAGTGGCAGTTTCTTCAGATGTCTTGTCTGGGCATGGATTGGGGGAGCTAAGATTACTGGAATGTAATATTTGGTTAATAGAGTTCCAGAATTTTTTGGGATTAGATTTTAGGGCTGTGGGGAAGTTTACTTTAGAGAGGAGGGCATTAAAGGTTTTTCGATGGAAGTTAGAGAGTTTACGACAAGTGACAAATGTAGGAGGTTTTGAGAAGTGGGAGTGAACCTAAGCACTTTTATAGGGCAGTGATTGCGCAGGGTGTTTGGTAGGGTTTCAGGGTTATGATATTTGGAAGGATTAGATACAAGTACCCAGTCAATAAGAGTACTAGATGTGTGAGAGTTGTTTGTATGGATAGGTTGGGAGATTAGCTGTGTAAAGCCATATAAATTAACATGAGTATTAGAGTTTGGATTACTGAGAGTTAACCAGTTAATGTTGACATCACCAAGGAGGATAGTTTCATTGGGGATGTGTTGAGAAAAGTATGAAAGAATATTTTCGAGCAGAGGAATGTTGTCTCCTGGAGGAATATAGATGGCTGCTACTGTGATAGTGGTGTGGTCATTTATTTTAAGGTTAGCTGTAAGTAGTTCAGCAGGAGAAAAGGATGGGATAGGTTTTGTAATACTTGTAATGATGAGGTGGTTGGAGTAGAGGATGGCAATGCCACCCCCTTATTTGTTTTGGCGATCTGTACAGAGTATATTATAACCAGGGGGGAGAATGTCGTTATCAGAGGTTTGGGGTTTTAGCCAAGTCTGTTAGGATGATGACATCACGGGTGTGGAAGGCTATCCAGGCATGGATTTCACTAACTTTGTTTAGAATACTATGGGCATTCATAGAGTAGAAGGTAATATATTTGTTCGGAGAGGATGAGTTTATTAAGTTGGGAGAGGTAAAGTTATGCATGGTGAGGTGATTGATGGGCCCAGGATTTGGATGTATGTCTCCTGATAGAAGCAGGGCTACATGATGGTGGTAAAGTTTGAAATTAAATGGGTTGTAAGTCAAGTACTTGGTCTTGGTTTTAGATGTTAGAGAGTGCGGGGGAGGGAGTTTGATTTTAGGTAGAGGGATATTCATGGAAAAGATAGGGGAGGAGATTGTAATAGAGTACTGCAAAGATGAGAAGCAGTTAGTATGTGGATTAGTGGGATCTGTATGGACAGGTGGTAATGGAGTAGTACAAGATGTAAGAGTGAGAAGGAGAAGTAATGGAGGCAAGAGGAAAATAGGGTTGCAAAAGCCATGGCCTAAGGTGGGAAGTAGGATTGGGATGGAGTGAGGAGTGGTAAGGGACTAGGAAAAGTAAGTTGTTGGACCTGTTAGAGAGTTGTAGTAAAATTTAAGTGAAACAACCTGTAGGGGGAGTAGGGATATATAGAAAGAAGGAAGATTTGCAGCAGACTAAACTATGAAGTGATAAGTAGAGGAGGGTAAGGTGTTTAGAATGTTATAGCACACAGGAAGGGGTGGAGTTAGGGGAGGAAGGGATTAGGTGGTTAGGTGTAAAGGAAATGATATGGGGTGGGTAATGTTAATGTTACTTGGCTGTTTATTTATTGTTTTGCTGACTTTTTTTGAATCCTTATTTTGTATAGGTTTAAGGATTTATTTTTTAACCTGCTTGCTTCTGAAGTTATCTTATGGTATGTGTATATTAGTATTTTTAGGAGCTGTACTATTTTGTAAGTATTAGTACAGCAGCTTACTGTGTTACTTTGATGACAATACTTTCTTACTGACCTACCATGTTTTATCGATTGCAAATGTATCAAAGTGCATTTTCACACTGTCTGCAGCTCATGGAAAGAAGTTGAAAGTATTTGTTGCTCCCTTAGGCCAACACCAATAAACTCCTCCTGGGAGTGTTTGCTCCCGCCACTCGTAACATATGTAACCAATTCTATAGTCACCCCCAACTAGGGAAAAAGGAGAAAAAAATACTTTGCAAAAAATGCAAAGACAAGGAACTTTATTTACACCATCAAACAT